>NC_068427.1:34557453-34560878 GCF_023373465.1 Oncorhynchus keta | reverse complement strand
TTACTATATGAATCCCCCACGCCACTCAGCCTATCTACTATATGAATCCCTTCTGCCCCTCAGCCTACCTACTATATGAATCCCGCCCCTCAGCCAACCTACAATATGAGTCTCATTTCACCCCCAGCCTACCTACTATATGAATCCCCTTTCACCCCTCAGCCTACCTACTATCTGAATCCCTCTGCCCCTCAGCCTACCAGCTATATGAACCCCTTCTGCCCCTCAGCCTACCTACTATATGAATCCCCTCCGCCCTCAGCCTACCTACTATATGAATCCCTCTGCCCCTAAGCCTACCTACTATATGAATCCCCTCTGCCCCTCAGCCTACCTACTATATGAATCCACTCTGCCCTCAGTCTACCTACTATATGAATCCCTTCTGCCCCTCAGCCTACTTACTATTTGAATCCCCCACGCCCCTCAGCCTACCTACTATATGAATCCCCACGCCCCTTAGCCTAGCTACTATATGAATCCCTTCTGCCCCTCAGCCCACCTACTATATGAATCCTCTTTCACCCCTCAGCCTACCTACTATATGAATCCCTTTCTCCCCTCAGCCTACCTACTATATGAATCCCCTTTCACCCCTCAGCCTACCTACTATATGAATCCCTTTCACCCCTCAGCCTACCTACTATATGAATCCTTTTCACCCTCAGCCTACCTACTATATGAATCCTTTTCACCTCAGCCTACCTACTATATCCCCTCGCCCTCAGCCTACTCTTACTATATGAATCCTTCTGCCCCTCAGCCTACCTACTATATGAATCCTTCTGCCCTCAGCCTACCTACTATATGAATCCTTCTGCCCTCAGCCTACTACTATATGAATCCCTCTTGCCTCTCAGCTCTATTTGAAGCTATATGAATCCTGCCTCAGTCTACCTACTATATGAATCCCCTTTCACCCTCAGCCTACCTATTATATAAACTCTTCACCTCAGCCTACCTACTATATGATTCCCCTCAGCTTCTATACGCCCTGAGCCTACTCTTTTCACTTTCTGCCCTCAGCCTACCTACTATATGAATCCCCTTCTCCCTCAGCCTACCTACTATATGAACTCCCTTTCACCCTCAGCCTACCTACTATATGAATCCCCTTGTCCCTCAGCCTAACTACTATATGAATCCCTTTTCACCCCTCAGCCTACCTACTATATGAACTCCTTTCACCCTCAGCCTACCTACTATATGAATCCCCTTTCTCCCCTCAGCCTACCTACTATATGAACTCTTTCACCCCCTCAGCTTACCTACTATATGAATCCCCTTTCACCCCCTCAGCCTACCTACTATATGAATGCCTTCTGCCCCCTCAGCCTACCTACTATATGAATCTCCTTTCACCCTCAGCCTACCTACTATATGAATCCCTTTCTCCCTCAGCCTACCTACTATATGAATCCCCTCTGCACCCTCAGCCTACCTACTATGAATCCCTTTTCACCCTCAGCCTACCTACTATATGAACTTCTCTGCCCCTCAGCCTACCTACTATATGAATCTCACTCCTCAGTTTACCTACTATATGAATCCCTCTGCCCCTCAGCCTACCTACTATATGAATCCCCTCTGCCCCTCAGTCTACCTACTATATGAATCCCCTTTCACCCCTCAGCCTACCTATTATATAAATCCCCTTTCACCCCTCAGCCTACCTACTATATGATTCCCTTCTGCCCCTCAGCCTACCTACTATATGAATCCCTTCTGCCCCTCAGCCTACCTACTATATGAATCCCCTCTGCCCCTCAGCCTACCTACTATATGAATCCCCTTTCACCCCTCAGCCTACCTACTATATGAATCCCTTTCTCCCTCAGCCTACCTACTATATGAATCCCCTTTCACCCCTCAGCCTACCTACTATATGAATCCCCTTTCTCCCCTCAGCCTACCTACTATATGAATCCCCTTTCTCCCCTCAGCCTACCTACTATATGAATCCCCTTTCACCCCTCAGCCTACCTACTATATGAATCCCCTCTGCCCCTCAGCCCCCCTACTATATGAATCCCCTTTCACCCCTCATCCTACCTACTATATGAATCCCCTTTCTCCCCTCAGCCTACCTACTATATGAATCCCCTTTCACCCCTCAGCCTACCTACTATATGAATCCCCTTTCTCCCCTCAGCCTACCTACTATATGAATCTCCTTTCACCCCTCAGCCTACCTACTATATGAATCCCCTTTCTCCCCTCAGCCTACCTACTATATGAATCCCTTTCACCCCTCAGCCTACCTACTATATGAATCCCTTTCTCCCCTCAGCCTACCTACTATATGAATCCCCTTTCTCCCTCAGCCTACCTACTATATGAATCCCCTTTCACCCCTCAGCTTACCTACTATATGAATCCCCTCTGCCCCTCAGCCTACCTACTATATGAATCCCTTTTCACCCTCAGCCTACCTACTATATGAATCCCCTTTCACCCCTCAGCCTACCTACTATATGAATCCCTTTCTCCCCTCAGCCTACCTACTATATGAATCCCCTTTCACCCCTCAGCCTACCTACTATATGAATCCCTTTCACCCCTCAGCCTACCTACTATATGAATCCCTTTTCACCCCTCAGCCTACCTACTATATGAACCCCCTCTGCCCCTCAGCCTACCTACTATATGAATCCCTTCTGCCCCTCAGCCTACCTACTATATGAATCCCTTCTGCCCCTCAGCCTACCTACTATATGAATCCCTTCTGCCCCTCAGCCTACCTACTATATGAATCCCCTCTGCCCCTCAGCCTACCTACTATATGAATCCCCTCTGCCCCTCAGTCTACCTACTATATGAATCCCCTTTCACCCCTCAGCCTACCTATTATATAAATCCCCTTTCACCCCTCAGCCTACCTACTATATGATTCCCTTCTGCCCCTCAGCCTACCTACTATATGAATCCCTTCTGCCCCTCAGCCTACCTACTATATGAATCCCTTTCATCCCTCAGCCTACCTACTATATGAATCCCTTTCACCCCTCAGCCTACCTACTATATGAATCCCTTTTCACCCCTCAGCCTACCTACTATATGAATCCCCTCTGCCCCTCAGCCTACCTACTATATGAATCCCCTCTGCCCCTCAGCCTACCTACTATATGAATCCCTTCTGCCCCTCAGCCTACCTACTATATGAATCCCCTCTGCCCCTCAGCCTACCTACTATATGAATCCCCTCTGCCCCTCAGTCTACCTACTATATGAATCCCCTTTCACCCCTCAGCCTACCTACTATATGAATCCCCTTTCACCCCTCAGCCTACCTACTATATGAATCCCCTCTGCCGCTCAGCCTACCTACTATATGAATCCCTTCTGCCCCTCAGCCTACCTACTATATGAATCCCTTCTGCCCCTCAGCCTTCCTACTATATGAATCCCTCTGCCCCTCAGCCTAC
>NC_068427.1:34353587-34557353 GCF_023373465.1 Oncorhynchus keta | reverse complement strand
CACAGGCAAAGGCAAAGGTTATAGGCAAAGAAGGAAAATCCTTGGGTGACAAGGTAAGTGTCATAGAGTCTGTCAGACCAGTATAGTTGTGGCAGTTGTCAATCAAAGCATTTGCCTCCTGTGTAACGACATTGGATGATGCCTGAGCATGGCTATCTGAGGAGTTAGCCATAAGATTTGTCTTTGAAAATATAATCTTAAGTCATCAGTAACCTGATGTTTTTAGCAAGCAAAGTATTCGTTTGGTAGTTCAAAATAATACACTTTTCACTGTCTTTCAAAAGTTGGTATGCAGAGCTTGGTTGGAAGCGTGCGTTCAAGCTGCCATCTTGGAGCCTCCAGAAATATTGTACAGTATATGCTACATTTCGCAGTTGTACGAGGTCGCCCACACACGTTAAACAAAGCTGGCGAGACATTCAATGACATCAAAGCCATTTTGGGATTACTACCATTTTATTTAGACATTTTAATTGTTCAGAAATGTGGTTGGTACTCCCTTTGTTTGCAGGACTTTATCCTGCTAACTGTTCCAAATGTCCAAACTGAATTTGGTAAAAGGACTTATCTACCCTGCACCATCGGCTTGAAACGCCTTTACAGAATTCTCTTAAACTGGAAGAACTTGTCCCTTTGGGTGTTTTTAAATCATTGATGAAGGATTTTGAGGCTGATTCCCTGACCTGTCAATGTTTTTTATTTGCTGTTTTAGGATTTTGTTATACTCTTGTGAATTCTATGTTTTTTATTTGCAGTTTTAGGATTGTGTTATACTCTTGTGAATTCTATGTTTTTTATTTGCTGTTTTAGGATTGTGTTATACTCTTGTGAATTCTATGTTTTTTTACTAGATTACCTTTAGTTTTCATGTGGCTGTAATTTTTTAATAACTTGGCCAGGACGCTCTTGAAAAGGAGATTTCAAATCTAAATGAGCCCTTCCTGGTTAAATAAAGGTCAAATAAATAAATAAACTAAAAAGAGATATGCTGGACCCTATGTGAGAGAGGTGTTTTTGTTACCACATCGTGTCTATTGTCCTTCTGCCCTTATGAAAAACAAGTGTTGGAAAACATGCTTTTTCCCCTTCCACTTTTGTGGTAATGCTGCAATATTTGTGTTAGCTTCATATGTGACATAACTCCACCAGTCCTATTTATTTATTCACCTTTATTTAACTAGGCAAGTCAGTTAAGTACACATTCTTATTGGCAATGAAAGTCTATTAACAATGGGTTAACTGCCTTTTTCAGGGGCAGAATGACAGATTTTTACCTTGTCAGCTCAGGGATTCAATCCAGCAATCCTTTGGTTACTGGCCCAACGGTCTAACCACTAGGCTACCTGCCGCCCCAAATTATGATATAATTTAAAAAGATGATATCTATTTTTTTTATATCTATTTTTTTTTAATTAGAGCTTTTTTATCAATTAGTATATTTGAGTTTTACCATAATATTTCAAATAACCGAAAGTGAGCAGTTGTAATCTGAATAAAGGGAAAAATACATTCTTACTAATTTGCTGGAGAACCAGTTCAGATTTAAGAATACCTTTTGTATGACTGACACCTTTAGTGAGAGGTCTAATGCTTTAATATTTAATCATTTTCATATTCAGAATTTAAATAGGACCATGTGGACCTTGATATTGGAGATGTATGCGAGAAAAGACCCAGTTCACCAGCAACCCTCAATCCCCTTCGGATGCGGTCTGCCTAACGGGGAAAGGGGGTGTGTCGCGCAGCCGTTGCGCTTTCCGGCAGTGCCTAACGAGGGAGGGGGGATGGAGCGGGTCGACCGCTGGCTACATGGAGATGCGGAGAACCGAGGAGGGAGTGGGCCCTCTACCCTACCCAGTCCTCAGAGAGTCAAAGATACTCCTGTCATTTACCCGTGCTTCATAGCAAAATTCCTCTTAAGAGAATCAACATTACAGTTACACCAACTGGTAGGCTAATCACACAATTGTACAAAACGGTAAGAGAACTGGTGAAGAAAGTTACCCCTCTACGTGCACATTTCTTGTATTTACATATGACAATAGCAACAGGAAAATTATTCAAGTGATAAGTATTTGATCTGACTTAGTCTGATCTCCACAAAAGCCAACCTAACTAAGAAATACATTTTGCGGGTTGCCATGGTGAATAATCCAATAATAATTGGTATTAGATATATGTCACGAACGTCGTAGTGAGGAGACCAAGGCGCAAATGATATGAATACATGTTCTATATTTAATGAAGAACGAACACTGAAACGAACTTACAAAACAAAGGACCGTGCTATATAATCTAAATGTGCAGACACAGGCAACTAGACATAGATAATAACCCACAAAATACCCAAAGATGGCTGCCTAAATTTGGATCCCAATCAGAGACAACGATAAACAGCTGCCTCTAATTGAGAACCAATCTAGGCAACCATAGACATACATAAACACCTAGATGGTAGCCAACCCCATAAACCTACAAAACCACTGTTTATATTATTTGACCATGCTGGTCATCTATGACATTTTGGAAAATAATGTAGCTTTTATGGCCTTGTACTCTTATAATCTCCAACCAATGTGCACCTTCCTCTGATGAACCGCAACATGTCGGTGGACTCGGTAAGATGGACTGATGGACTTGAAAATGATGAGCGATCGGCAAAGGCAATCAACATCACTCTAATCACAGTCAGAAGACAGTTGAAGAAACTTGAGTGGACTTAAGGAAAGGCTCTGTAAGACATTATATATATATACACACACATACATACAGTGGGGAGAACAAGTATTTGATACACTGACGATTTTGCAGGTTTTCCTACTTACAAAGCATGTAGAGGTCTGTAATTTTTTATCATAGGTACACTTCAACTGTGAGAGATGGAATCTAAAACAAAAATCCAGAAAATCCCATTGTATTTAAGTAATTCATTTGCATTTTATTGCATGACATAAGTATTTGACATAAGTATTTGATCACCTACCAACCAGTAAGAATTCCAGCACTCACAGACCTGTTAGTTTTTCTTTAAGAAGCCCTCCTGTTCTCCATTCATTACCTGTATTAACTGCACCTGTTTTAACTTGTTACCTGTATAAAAGACACCTGTCCACACACTCAATCAAACAGACTCCAAACTCTTCACAATGGCCAAGACCAGAGAGCTGTTTAAGGACATCAGGGATCAAATTGTAGACCTGAACAAGGCTGGGATGGCCTACAGAACAATAGGCAAGCAGCTTGGTGAGAAGGCAACAACTGTTGGTGCAATTATTAGAAAATGGAAGAAGTTCAAGATGACGGTCAATCACCCTCGGTCTGGGGCTCCATGCAAGATCTCACCTCGTGGGGCATCAATGATCATGGGGAAGGTGAGGGATCAGCCCAGAACTACACGGCAGGACCTGGTCAATGACCTGAAGAGAGCTGGGATCACAGTCTCAAAGAAAACCATTAGTAACACACTACGCCGTCATGGATTAAAATCCTGCAGCGCACGCAAGTTCCCCCTGCTCAAGTGAGCGCATGTCCAGGCCCGTCTGAAGTTTGCCAATGACCATCTGGATAAGCCAGAGGAGGAATGGTAGAAGGTTATGTGGTCTGATGAGACAAACAGAGTTTTTAGGTCTAAAATCCACTCGCCGTGTTTGGAGGAAGAAGAAGGATGAGTACAACCCCAAGAACTCCATCCCAACCATGAAGCATGGAGGTGGAAACATCATTCTTTGGGGATGCTTCTCTGCAAAGGGGACAGGACGACTGCACCGTATTGTGGGGAGGATGGATGGGGCCATGTATCGCGAGATCTTGGCCAACAACCCCCTTCCCTCAGTAAGAGCGTTGAAGCTGGGTCGTGGCTGGGTCTTCCAGCATGACAACGACCCAAAACACACAGCCAGGGAAACTAAGGAGTGGCTCCATAAGAAGCATCTCGAGGTCCTAGAGTGGCCTTGCAAGTCCCCAGACCTGAACCCAATAGAAAATCTTTGGAGGGAGCTGAAAGTCCGTATTGCCCAGCGACAGCCCCGAAACCTGAAGGATCTGGAGAAGGTCTGTATGGAGGAGTGGGCCAAAATCCCTGCTGCAGTGTGTGCAAACAGTGTCTATTGTCCTACTACTAGTCCTTGTGAAAAACAAGGGTTTGAAAACATGTTTTCAAAAGGCCTTAATGCAGGGCAGACAGAGAGTTTCCCCCTTCCACTTGCCTCTTCCATTTATTCCAATAGTAATTAGTTATGGTTTTCATTGTAAATGAGGGCATAAACTGGATTGAGATGCCAGCAGAGTAAGTAGACCTTTATGTAGTAAAATAAAGGTTAAATAAAAATATGGAAAAAAAAGACCAACTCTTTTAACAGCACATTACTCAACACTAGTGAGACTCATGTGGACTACGGTAGGCCTACAGTATGTAAAAAATGCTTTTCATCTCTACATGTAGGTCTCCTGATTTAAACACGATCAAACTTGTTGCAACTAAATTGTAGTTGAAATAAACATTTGCATGTTTGCCTGGCATGGATTGTGACTCCACCTCGTTCCATGGCCTCATCAACTCCGCCAACTCAGGACATGCACAAGACACGGTGGTATATATTTTTATTTATCACACATTTCTTTAACCGATTTTGGTCTTTAACTTCGTATGGCTGCAGGGGCAGTATTGAGTAGCTAGGATAAGAGGTGCACATAGGAAACGGCCTGCTCCTCGGTCATAGTTGCTAATATTTGCATACTATTATTTCTTTACCATAAGCTGCCTCCAACACGGTTTTAGAGAATTTGGCAGTAAATCCACTAACCTCACAACTCCAGATCACATGAATGGGTCGTGTTGGCGAGCGGCTTGCTGATGTCAACATTGTGAACAGTGTGCCCCATGGTGGTGGTGGAGTTATGGTATTGGCAGGCATAAGCTATGGACAACAAACACAATTGCATTTTATCTATGGAAATTTGAATGCCGAGAGATACCGTTATGAGATCCTGAGGGCCATTGTCGTGCCATTCATCAGACACTATCACCTCTTGTTTCAGCATGATAATGTTGTAAGGATCTGTACACAATTTCTGGAAGCTGATGTCCCACTCCTTCCATGGCCTGCATGCTCACCAGACATGTCAACTATTAAGCATATTTGGGATGCGCTGGATCGATGTGTATGACAATGTGTTCCAGTTCTCATCAATATCCAGCAACTGCGCACAGCCATTGAAAGAGGAGTGAGACAACATTCCACAGGTCACAATCAACAGCCTGATCAACTATATGTGAAGGAGATGTGCTGTGCTGCATGAAGCAAATGGTGGTCACACCAGATACTGACTGGCTTTATGATCCACTCCCCTACCTTTTTTTAAAGATATCTGTGACCTAGTGTTATGATTTTTATGAATAATGACTAAATGATTTATACATTTAACATAAGAAAGGAATGTATGTGTGTCGAAAGAGAACAAAGAGGACAAAGAGGAGCATTAACCTATGTTTGAACTGACCCTGTAACTCTGGGGAGATTAGATAAGACAGGGAGAGCACCTCCAGAGCTCTCGTATCTGGGGGAGACATGAACTGTCAGCTGAGTGGTAATAAACTGTGGTGAGACTCATGAGAAAATCCCTATGTTGGTGTGTATGTATGTGTGTAGGGTAAGAGAAAGTTAAAAAAGGAATGTCTTTGTATATGTACAGCAGCACTCTCGTAAATAAACCTTGCTGACTAAGGTAGACTGGCCTCTGACTGTTTCAGAACCTTACAAATTCTTAGTAACAGACAGAGTATTTTAATTGAAGTTCAGTTTACGTTCAGTTTAAATTCTCATAACACCTAGACATGCATATCTGTATTCCCAGTCATGTGGAACCCATATTTTAGGGCCTAATAAATTAATTTTCATTGACTGATTTCATTGTATGAACTGTAACACAGTAAAGTATTTTTAATTGTTCCATATTGTGTTCATATTTTTGTTCAGTATAGTATGAAATAGTATGATCCTGGTGGCAGTAACATCTATGCTCTTTCCAACCAAGATTGTGTACGTTTAATATCCCCAAATAATGAATCTATGTCAAGTGTCCTTGAGCCCTGATAGTTTTACTTTGATGTTATGTTGGTGGTGATAATTGAACAATTATTTACTCAATTCTGGGCAGCTTTTAGAAAAGTACAGAAATGCATTCTTGCCTATAAATCTGTGGCTATATCCCTTTCATGCACACAGATCTGGTGGTGCAGCTGTAATAGCAGGACATTTCAGGTTGCTAGAGTCCCAAGGGTGGTCACAGTACAAGATTATACACAATTGTTTTTACATTAATTGAAAATGGAACACTGTCATTTTATAGAATTAATGCCCGCACGGTTCAGTTCTCCCAAGTGGCGCAGTGATTTAAGACACTGCATCTCAGTGCAAGAGGTGTCACTACAGTCCCTGGTTCAAATCCAGGCTGTATCACATCTGGTTCTGATTGAGAGTCACATAGGGCGGTGCACAATTTTACCGGGGTAGGCCGTCATTGTAAATAAGAATTTGTTTGTAACTGACTTGCCTAGTTAAATAAAGGTTAAATAAAAATATTTAAAGTTGTTGTATAGACAGCTTGATAGTTTAGCAACAGAACTGACGAATGTGCAACTGTGAGGTGAAACAGACAGGGTTTGCTTAGATTGTTGATAACATGTAAACTTTATTGAAAACAAATACATTTGTTCTATGTGCACTTGTCGTCTCTCTAATACATTATTATAGTTGTTGGTTAGCTAGCTAGCAATTTTAGTCGTCTAGACGTCAGTCAAAACACCTCAAAACAGGATACAAAATACAAAAAGATCCAAAAAGATAAAACGAGACACGATTCCCCACATGGTAGCTTCTTGTCATTGTTGCTAGCTGTCTGGCCATCCAGAATCACACCTGACGGAATTCTGCCCCATTGAAGCATGCACATTTATTTTGTGATGTTATCAGCTAACCCATCTATATATTTACTTTATTTTTACTGTAACTAGGCAAAGTGCAGAAATGTATTCTTGCCAATCTCTGATGTGTCCACAGACCTGGTGGCACAGCAGGATGGTCAGTTTGCTAGCTACCAACAGGTTGTGAGTTCAAATCTGAAGTTAGGATTAGTCCCAAGTATTCAGCATACTGTCTATTAACCCCAGTGTTTAGATACAGTAACTTGTTGTAGATTTACCTCATTTTCACCACAACTAGACAAAAACCTCCAGAGAACCATGACACAATGTTCTAAGAACATCCAAAAAATCTCTGGAAGAAACTGGGCACGAGACAAAACCAGCATGGGACCATGACTGTGGAATGAATGTCAATTCATTTGCCATTTGCCAATTCATTTGTCAATTCAAGTGAAATATTCTACATTACATTTGACACCTTAGTTTTCACATGTACTCAAATGGTATCACATGTGTAGTGTCATGATATCACATGTTGAAATTTTACATCCCCATGTTTACACATTTATTCCACATTAATTTCACATGGGATCATGTTCTCACATGTGCTCACATGTTGTCACGTGTAGTTTTATGTTGTGATATGTTGCGTCACATGTTGTCACATTAACTTTACATTGAATCATGTGTTCATGTGAAATGTGTATGGTTTTTCCGTAAGGGCTATTTGGTAGCTTATGACTCACGACTTCCCGCTGAAATAGGCATTTACAGACAGTAGTGTCTGTAAAAATTACTACACATGTGATACCATTTGAGTACATGTGAAAACTAAGGTGTCAAATGTAATGTAGAATATTTCACTTTAAAAGGCAAATGAATTGACATTCATTCAACAGTCATGGTCCCATGCAAATCAAATCAAATCAAATCAAATCAAATGTATTTATATAGCCCTTCGTACATCAGCTGATATCTCAAAGTGCTGTACAGAAACCCAGCCTAAAACCCCAAACAGCAAACAATGCAGGTGTAAAAGCACGGTGGCTAGGAAAAACTCCCTAGAAAGGCCAAAACCTAGGAAGAAACCTAGAGAGGAACCGGGCTATGTGGGGTGGCCAGTCCTCTTCTGGCTGTGCCGGGTAGAGATTATAACAGAACATGACCAAGATGTTCAAATGTTCATAAATGACCAGCATGGTCGAATAATAATAAGGCAGAACAGTTGAAACTGGAGCAGCAGCACAGTCAGGTGGACTGGGGACAGCAAGGAGCCTTCATGTCAGGTAGTCCTGGGGCACGGTCCTAGGGCTCAGGTCAGTTGAAACTGGAGCAGGAGCATGGCCAGGTGAACTGGGGACAGCAAGGAGTCCTCATGTCAGGTAGTCCTGGGACATGGTCCTAGGGCTCAGGTCCTCCGAGAGAGAGAAAGAAAGAGAGAAGGAGAGAATTAGAGAACGCACACTTAGATTCACACAGGACACCGAATAGGACAGGAGAAGTACTCCAGATATAACAAACTGACCCTAGCCCCCGACACATAAACTACTGCAGCATAAATACTGGAGGCTGAGACAGGAGGGGTCAGGAGACACTGTGGCCCCATCCGAGGACACCCCGGACAGGGCCAAACAGGAAGGATATAACCCCACCCACTTTGCCAAAGCACATCCCCCACACCACTAGAGGGATATCTTCAACCACCAACTTACCATCCTGAGACAAGGCCGAGTATAGCCCACAAAGATCTCCGCCACGGTACAACCCAAGGGGGGCAACCCAGACAGGCCGACCACAACAGTGAATCAACCCACCCAGGTGACGCACCCCCCAGGGACGGCACGAGAGAGCCCCAGCAAGCCAGTGACTCAGCCCCGTAACAGGGTTAGAGGCAGAGAATCCCAGTGGAAAGAGGGGAACCGGCCAGGCAGAGACAGCAAGGGCGGTTCGTTGCTCCAGAGCCTTTCCGTTCACCTTCCCACTCCTGGGCCAGACTACACTCAATCATATGACCCACTGAAGAGATGAGTCTTCAGTAAAGACTTAAAGGTTGAGACCGAGTTTGCGTCTCTGACATGGGTAGGCAGACCGTTCCATAAAAATGGAGCTCTATAGGAGAAAGCCCTGCCTCCAGCTGTTTGCTTAGAAATTCTAGGGACAATTAGGAGGCCTGCGTCTTGTGACCGTAGCGTACGTGTAGGTATGTACGGCAGGACCAAATCAGAGAGGTAGGTAGGAGCAAGCCCATGTAATGCTTTGTAGGTTAGCAGTAAAACCTTGAAATCAGCCCTTGCTTTGACAGGAAGCCAGTGTAGAGAGGCTAGCACTGGAGTAATATGATCAAATTTTTTGGTTCTAGTCAGGATTCTAGCAGCCGTATTTAGCACTAACTGAAGTTTATTTAGTGCTTTATCCGGGTAGCCGGAAAATAGAGCATTGCAGTAGTCTAACCTAGAAGTGACAAAAGCATGGATTAATTTTTCTGCATCATTTTTGGACAGAAAGTTTCTGATTTTTGCAATGTTACGTAGATGGAAAAAAGCTGTCCTCGAAATGGTCTTGATATGTTCTTCAAAAGAGAGATCAGGGTCCAGAGTAACGCCGAGGTCCTTCACAGTTTTATTTGAGACGACTGTACAACCATTAAGATTAATTGTCAGATTCAACAGAAGATCTCTTTGTTTCTTGGGACCTAGAACAAGCATCTCTGTTTTGTCCGAGTTTAATAGTAGAAAGTTTGCAGCCATCCACTTCCTTATGTCTGAAACACATGCTTCTAGCGAGGGCAATTTTGGAGCTTCACCATGTTTCATTGAAATGTACAGCTGTGTGTCATCCGCATAGCAGTGAAAGTTTACATTATGTTTTCGAATAACATCCCCAAGAGGTAAAATATATAGTGAAAACAATAGTGGTCCTAAAACAGAACCTTGAGGAACACCGAAATGTACAGTTGATTTGTCAGAGGACAAACCATTCACAGAGACAAACTGATATCTTTCCGACAGATAAGATCTAAACCAGGCCAGAACTTGTCCGTGTAGACCAATTTGGGTTTCCAATCTCTCCAAAAGAATGTGGTGATCGATGGTATCAAAAGCAGCACTAAGGTCTAGGAGCACGAGGACAGATGCAGAGCCTCGGTCCGATGCCATTAAAATGTAATTTACCACCTTCACAAGTGCCGTCTCAGTGCTATGATGGGGTCTAAAACCAGACTGAAGCATTTCGTATACATTGTTTGTCTTCAGGAAGGCAGTGAGTTGCTGCGCAACAGCCTTCTCTAAAATCTTTGAGAGGAATGGAAGATTCGATATAGGCCGATAGTTTTTATATTTTCTGGGTCAAGGTTTGGCTTTTTCAAGAGAGGCTTTATTACTGCCACTTTTAGTGAGTTTGGTACACATCCAGTGGATAGAGAGCCGTTTATTATGTTCAACATAGGAGGGCCAAGCACAGGAAGCAGCTCTTTCAGTAGTTTAGTTGGAATAGGGTCCAGTATACAGCTTGAAGGTTTAGAGGCCATGATTATTTTCATCATTGTGTCAAGAGATATAGTACTAAAACACTTGAGCGTCTCTCTTGATCCTAGGTCCTGGCAGAGTTGTGCAGACTCAGGACAACTGAGGTTTGGAGGAATACGCAGGTTTAAAGAGGAGTCCGTAATTTGCTTTCTAATAATCATAATCTTTTCCTCAAAGAAGTTCATGAATTTATCACTGCTAAAGTGAAAGTCATCCTCTCTTGGGGAATGCTGCTTTTTAGTTAGCTTTGCCACAGTATCAAAAAGGAATTTCGGATTGTTCTTATTTTCCTCAATTAAGTTAGAAAAATAGGACGATCGAGCAGCAGTAAGGGCTCTTCGGTACTGCACGGTACTGTCTTTCCAAGCTAGTCGGAAGACTTCCAGTTTGGTGTGGCGCCATTTCCGTTCCAATTTTCTGGAAGCTTGCTTCAGAGCTCGGGTATTTTCTGTGTACCAGGGAGCTAGTTTCTTATGAGAATTTTTTTTTTGTTTTTAGGGGTGCAACTGCATCTAGGGTATTGCGCAAGGTTAAATTGAGATCCTCAGTTAGGTGGTTAACCATGCAGGTTTTGTCTCGTGCCCAGTTTCTTCCAGAGATTTTTTGGATGTTCTTAGAACATTGTGTCATGGTTCTCTGGAAGTTTTTGTCTAGTTGTGGTGAAAATGAGGTAAATCTACAACAAGTTACTGTATCTAAACACTGGGGTTACAGTCACAGAAAGGAGAATAAATTGTTGGTGGATTATTTTTAACTTGATGGCCTCAAGCTCACATGAATTCACATGTTTATGTGCAAAAAAATTACATAATACTGATGATTAAACTGTACTTGTCTTTTCATCTGGAACTGAATCATTTAGACATTAATGGATAAAAATGACAGACATGCATGTAGGTCTTGGGAGTGCACATTTATGTAAGACATGCTACAACATTCTTTCCATTTTTATGATGTTCATTTTTGCAAAACAAAATACAACTTTTTGGCGAAACTATAACAAAGTGTAAATACCTTCTATGGCATTCTGTGAAGGATGTTTATCATTTGTAATTTATGCCCCACAAATGTCAAATGCTCCAAAACAGCGAGTCAACTCATAATAGATCCAGTGGGTATTAGGGAAGTGTATGGGATCAATATCATCCCAAATGTATTCACAAATGTACATCACCAATCCACAAATGTAAATCACTTTCCACAAATGTAAATCACTTTCCACAAATGTAAATCACCAACCCTCAAATGTAAATCACCAACCCACAAATGTAAACCACTTTCCACAAATGTAAATCACCAACCCTCAAATGTAAATCACCAACCCACAAATGTAAATCACCAACCCACAAATGTAAATCACCAACCCACAAATGTAAACCACTTTCCACATATGTAAATCACCAACCCTCAAATGTAAATCACCAATCCACAAATGTAAACCACTTTCCACAAATGTAAATCACCAACCCACAAATGTAAACCACTTTCCACAAATGTAAATCACCAACCCTCAAATGTAAATCACCAACCCACAAATGTAAACCACTTTCCACAAATGTAAATCACCAACCCACAAATGTAAACCACTTTCCACAAATGTAAATCACCAACCCACAAATGTAAACCACTTTCCACAAATGTAAATCACCAACCCTCAAATGTAAATCACCAATCCACAAATGTAAATCACCAACCCACAAATGTACATCACCAACCCTCAAATGTAAATCACCAACCCGCAAATGTAAATCACCAACCCACAAATGTAAATCACCAACCCTCAAATGTAAATCACCAACCCACAAATGTAAATCACCAACGCTCAAATGTAAATCACCAACCCACAAATGTAAATCACCAACCCACAAATGTAAATCACCAACCTACACATGTAAACCACTTTCCACAAATTTAAATCACCAATCCACAAATGTAAATCACTTTCCACAAATGTAAATCACCAACCCACAAATGTAAATCACTTTCCACAAATATAAATCACCAACCTACACATATAAACCACTTTCCACAAATTTAAATCACCAACCCACAAATGTAAATCACCAACCTACACATGTAAACCACTTTCCACAAATGTAAATCACCAACCCACAAATGTAAATCACCAACCCTCAAATGTAAATCACCAACCCACAAATGTAAACCACTTTCCACAAATGTAAATCACCAACCCACAAATGTAAACCACTTTCCACAAATGTAAATCACCAACCCACAAATGTAAACCCCTTTCCACAAATGTAAATCACCAACCCTCAAATGTAAATCACCAACCCACAAATGTAAATCACCAACCCACAAATGTAAATCACCAACCCTCAAATGTAAATCACCAACCCACAAATGTAAATCACCAACCCTCAAATGTAAATCACCAACCCACAAATGTAAATCACCAACCCACAAATGTAAATCACCAACCTACACATGTAAACCACTTTCCACAAATTTAAATCACCAACCCACAAATGTAAATCACCAATCCACAAATGTAAATCACTTTCCACAAATGTAAATCACCAACCCACAAATGTAAATCACCAACCCACAAATGTAAATCGCCAACCCACAAATGTAAACCACTTTCCACAAATGTAAATCGCCAACCCACAAATGTAAACCACTTTCCACAAATGTAAATCACCAACCCACAAATGTAAATCACCAACCCTCAAATGTAAATCACCAACCCTCAAATGTAAATCACCAACCCTCAAATGTAAATCACCAACCCTCAAATGTAAATCACCAACCCACAAATGTAAATCACCAACCCACAAATGTAAATCACCAACCCTCAAATGTAAATCACCAACCCACAAATGTAAATCACCAACCCACAAATGTAAATCACCAACCCACAAATGTAAATCGCCAACCCACAAATGTAAACCACTTTCCACAAATGTAAATCGCCAACCCACAAATGTAAATCACCAACCCACAAATGTAAATCACCAACCCACAAATGTAAATCACTTTCCACAAATGTAAATCACCAACCCACAAATGTAAACCACTTTCCACAAATGTAAATCACCAACCCACAAATGTAAACCACTTTCCACAAATGTAAATCACCAACCCACAAATGTAAATCACTTTCCACAAATGTAAATCACCAACCTACACATATAAACCACTTTCCACAAATTTAAATCACCAACCCACAAATGTAAATCACCAACCTACACATGTAAACCACTTTCCACAAATGTAAATCACCAACCCACAAATGTAAATCACCAACCCTCAAATGTAAATCACCAACCCACAAATGTAAACCACTTTCCACAAATGTAAATCACCAACCCACAAATGTAAACCACTTTCCACAAATGTAAATCACCAACCCACAAATGTAAACCCCTTTCCACAAATGTAAATCACCAACCCTCAAATGTAAATCACCAACCCACAAATGTAAATCACCAACCCTCAAATGTAAATCACCAACCCACAAATGTAAATCACCAACCCACAAATGTAAATCACCAACCCTCAAATGTAAATCACCAACCCACAAATGTAAATCACCAACCCACAAATGTAAATCACCGACCTACACATGTAAACCACTTTCCACAAATTTAAATCACCAACCCACAAATGTAAATCACCAATCCACAAATGTAAATCACTTTCCACAAATGTAAATCACCAACCCACAAATGTAAATCACCAACCCACAAATGTAAATCACCAACCCTCAAATGTAAATCACCAACCCTCAAATGTAAATCACCAACCCACAAATGTAAATCACCAACCCACAAATGTAAATCACCAACCCACAAATGTAAATCACCAACCCACAAATGTAAATCACCAACCCACAAATGTAAATCACCAACCCACAAATGTAAATCGCCAACCCACAAATGTAAACCACTTTCCACAAATGTAAATCGCCAACCCACAAATGTAAATCACCAACCCACAAATGTAAATCACCAACCCACAAATGTAAATCACTTTCCACAAATGTAAATCACCAACCCACAAATGTAAACCACTTTCCACAAATGTAAATCACCAACCCACAAATGTAAACCACTTTCCACAAATGTAAATCACCAACCCACAAATGTAAATCACTTTCCACAAATGTAAATCACCAACCTACACATATAAACCACTTTCCACAAATTTAAATCACCAACCCACAAATGTAAATCACCAAACTACATATGTAAACCACTTTCCACAAATGTAAATCACCAACCCACAAATGTAAATCACCAACCCTCAAATGTAAATCACCAACCCACAAATGTAAACCACTTTCCACAAATGTAAATCACCAACCCACAAATGTAAACCACTTTCCACAAATGTAAATCACCAACCCACAAATGTAAACCCCTTTCCACAAATGTAAATCACCAACCCTCAAATGTAAATCACCAACCCACAAATGTAAATCACCAACCCACAAATGTAAATCACCAACCCTCAAATGTAAATCACCAACCCACAAATGTAAATCACCAACCCACAAATGTAAATCACCAACCCTCAAATGTAAATCACCAACCCACAAATGTAAATCACCAACCCACAAATGTAAATCACCAACCTACACATGTAAACCACTTTCCACAAATTTAAATCACCAACCCACAAATGTAAATCACCAATCCACAAATGTAAATCACTTTCCACAAATGTAAATCACCAACCCACAAATGTAAATCACCAACCCACAAATGTAAATCACCAACGCTCAAATGTAAATCACCAGCCACAAATGTAAATCACCAACCCACAAATGTAAATCACTTTCCACAAATGTAAATCACCAACCCACAAATGTAAATCACCAACCCTCAAATGTAAATCACCAACCCTCAAATGTAAATCACCAACCCTCAAATGTAAATCACCAATCCACAAATGTAAATCACCAACCCACAAATGTAAATCACCAACCCTCAAATGTAAATCACCAATCCACAAATGTAAATCACCAACCCACAAATGTAAATCACAAACCCTCAAATGTAAATCACCAACCCACAAATGTAAACCACTTTCCACAAATGTAAATCACTTTCCACAAATGTAAATCACCAACCCTCAAATGTAAATCACCAACCCACAAATGTAAATCACCAACCCACAAATGTAAATCACCAACCCTCAAATGTAAATCACCAATCCACAAATGTAAATCACCAACCCACAAATGTAAATCACCAACCCTCAAATGTAAATCACCAACCCACAAATGTAAACCACTTTCCACAAATGTAAATCACCAACCCACAAATGTAAACCCCTTTCCACAAATCTAAATCACCAACCCTCAAATGTAAATCACCAACCCACAAATGTAAACCCCTTTCCACAAATGTAAATCACCAACCCACAAATGTAAATCACCAACCCACAAATGTAAATCACCAACCCACAAATGTAAATCACCAACCCACAAATGTAAATCAAAAACCTACACATGTAAACCACTTTCCACAAATGTAAATCACTTTCCACAAATGTAAATCACCAACCCTCAAATGTAAATCACCAACCCACAAATGTAAATCACCAACCCACAAATGTAAATCACCAACCCTCAAATGTAAATCACCAATCCACAAATGTAAATCACCAACCCACAAATGTAAATCACCAACCCTCAAATGTAAATCACCAACCCACAAATGTAAACCACTTTCCACAAATGTAAATCACCAACCCACAAATGTAAATCACCAACCCACAAATGTAAATCACCAACCCTCAAATGTAAATCACCAACCCTCAAATGTAAATCACCAACCCTCAAATGTAAATCACCAACCCTCAAATATAAATCACCAACCCACAAATGTAAATCACCAACCCACAAATGTAAATCACCAACCCTCAAATGTAAATCACCAACCCACAAATGTAAATCACCAACCCACAAATGTAAATCACCAACCCTCAAATGTAAATCACCAACCCTCAAATGTAAATCACCAATCCACAAATGTAAATCACCAACCCACAAATGTAAATCACCAACCCTCAAATGTAAATCACCAATCCACAAATGTAAATCACCAACCCACAAATGTAAATCACAAACCCTCAAATGTAAATCACCAACCCACAAATGTAAACCACTTTCCACAAATGTAAATCACTTTCCACAAATGTAAATCACCAACCCTCAAATGTAAATCACCAACCCACAAATGTAAATCACCAACCCACAAATGTAAATCACCAACCCTCAAATGTAAATCACCAACCCACTAATGTAAATCAACAACCTACACATGTAAACCACTTTCCACAAATTTAAAATCACCAATCCACAAATGTAAATCACTTTCCACAAATGTAAATCACTTTCCACAAATGTAAATCACCAACCCACAAATGTAAATCACCAACCCACAAATGTAAATCACCAACCCACAAATGTAAATCACTTTCCACAAATGTAAATCACCAACCCTCAAATGTAAATCACCAACCCTCAAATGTAAATCACCAACCCTCAAATGTAAATCACCAACCCTCAAATATAAATCACCAACCCACAAATGTAAATCACCAACCCACAAATGTAAATCACCAACCCTCAAATGTAAATCACCAACCCACAAATGTAAATCACCAACCCACAAATGTAAATCACCAACCCACTAATGTAAATCAAAAACCTACACATGTAAACCACTTTCCACAAATGTAAATCACTTTCCACAAATGTAAATCACCAACCCACAAATGTAAATCACCAACCCACAAATGTAAATCACCAACCCACAAATGTAAATCACTTTCCACAAATGTAAATCGTCAACCCACAAATGTAAACCACTTTCCACAAATGTAAATCACCAACCCACAAATGTAAACCCCTTTCCACAAATGTAAATCACCAACCCTCAAATGTAAATCACCAACCCACAAATGTAAACCACTTTCCACAAATGTAAATCACCAACCCACAAATGTAAATCACCAACCCACAAATGTAAATCACCAACCCACAAATGTAAACCACTTTCCACAAATGTAAATCACCAACCCTCAAATGTAAATCACCAACCCACAAATGTAAATCACCAACCCTCAAATGTAAATCACCAACCCTCAAATGTAAATCACCAACCCTCAAATGTAAATCACCAACCCACAAATGTAAATCACCAACCTACACATGTAAACCACTTTCCACAAATTTAAATCACCAATCCACAAATGTAAATCACCAACCCACAAATGTAAATCACCAACCCACAAATGTAAACCACTTTCCACAAATGTAAATCACCAACCCACAAATGTAAACCCCTTTCCACAAATGTAAATCACCAACCCTCAAATGTAAATCACCAACCCACAAATGTAAACCACTTTCCACAAATGTAAATCACCAACCCACAAATGTAAATCACCAACCCACAAATTTTAAATCACCAACCCACAAATGTAAATCACCAACCCACAAATGTAAATCACCAACCCACAAATGTAAATCCCTTTCCATAAATGTAAATCACCAATCCACAAATGTAAATCACTTTCCACAAATGTAAATCACCAACCCACAAATGTAAATCCCTTTCCACAAATGTAAATCACCAACCCACAAATGTAAATCACTTTCCACAAATGTAAATCACCAACCCACAAATGTAAATCACTTTCCAGAAATGTAAATTGCCAACCAACAAATGTAAACCACTTTCCACAAATGTAAATCGCCAACCCACAAATGTAAACCACTTTCCACAAATGTAAATCACCAACCCACAAATGTAAACCACTTTCCACAAATGTAAATCGCCAACCCACAAATGTAAATCACCAACCCACAAATGTAAATCACCAACCTACACATGTAAACCACTTTCCACAAATTTAAATCACCAATCCACAAATGTAAATCACTTTCCACAAATGTAAATCACCAACCCACAAATGTAAATCCCTTTCCACAAATGTAAATCACCAATCCACAAATGTAAATCACCAACCTACACATGTAAACCACTTTCCACAAATTTAAATCACCAACCCACAAATGTAAATCACCAACCCACAAATGTAAACCACTTTCCACAAATGTAAATCGCCAACCCACAAATGTAAATCACCAACCCACAAATGTAAATCACCAACCTACACATGTAAACCACTTTCCACAAATTTAAATCACCAATCCACAAATGTAAATCACTTTCCACAAATGTAAATCACCAACCCACAAATGTAAATCCCTTTCCACAAATGTAAATCACCAATCCACAAATGTAAATCACCAACCTACACATGTAAACCACTTTCCACAAATTTAAATCACCAACCCACAAATGTAAATCACCAACCTACACATGTAAACCACTTTCCACAAATGTAAATCACCAATCCACAAATGTAAATCACTTTCCACAAATGTAAATCACCAACCCACAAATGTAAACCACTTTCCACAAATTTAAATCACCAACCCACAAATGTAAATCACCAACCTACACATGTAAACCACTTTCCACAAATTTAAATCACCAATCCACAAATGTAAATCACTTTCCACAAATGTAAATCACCAACCCACAAATGTAAATCACTTTCCACAAATGTAAATCACCAACCCACAAATGTAAATCACTTTCCACAAATGTAAATCGCCAACCCACAAATGTAAATCGCTATCCATTAATGTAAATCACTTTCCATAAATGCAATTCACTGTTCACAAACAAACACCTTTTGATTTGTATTTGTAAATCGATATATCGCTGCACACATCGACAACTGTCAAAGATTTACCCCCCACCCCACCCCCCACACACACATGCACACACATTGCTCTATATGTGCTGCAAAGCATCTGCCTTTGACAATCCAGCCTGACGTCAGACAAAAGATATTGGTCTTGGAGCTGAAATACGATTTTGGAACTCTATCCATTTCTATATCCTGACAGAGCCAACGGTAATATCTCCAAAATGAAATAAATGATATAATTTATCATGGCAGCTAGTCTCCTCTTATTTGAGATGTATAGGCCAATTCAATCAACTCTGGCCAGTCATCCATCTATCAGGCATCAGTACATTCTAATATAACTAAGGGTCATATTTTAGGTGGGTAATCTAACTCTGTTCTATATTACTCCTTCACAGAATCTTAAAGTGGAGGGGCCACATCCGTATTCTTCTTCTTTATCTCTTCCTATGACATCAGCAGGGTGCACATTATATGAAGTTCATCCACTGGTTATAGAATAGATAGGAAGAATGGAAGACACAAGAGAAGGGCTATAGAATGGAATGGAAATGTCACACCCTGGTCTGCTTCACCTGTCTTTGTGGTTGTCTCCACCCCACTCCAGGTGACACCCGTCTTCCCCATTATCCCCTGTGTATTTAGACCTGTGTCCTCTGTCTGTTGCCAGTTCGTCTTGTTTGTTCAAGCCAACCAGTATTTTTTGTCTCACTTCCTGCTTTTTCCAGTTTCTCTTTTCTCGCCCTCCTGGTTTTGACCCTTGCCTGTCCTGACTCCAAGCCCTCCTACCTGACCACTCTGCCTGACCCTGAGCCTGCCTGCCGACCTGTACCGTTGCCCCCCTCTGGATTACCGACCTCTGCCTGACCCTGAGCCTGCCTGCTGCCTGGTACTGTCTATTGCCTGCCCCTGTTGGGATATTACACTATTGTTTATTTAAAGTGGTCTGCATCTGGGTCTGCACCTTCATACCTGATAGGTACAATGGAACACACAAAAGAAGGGTTAGAGAATGGAATGGAACAATATAACATACTAGAGCAGGTTTATAGAATAGAATGGAACACACTAGAGAAGGGTTAGAGAATGGAATGGAACAATATAACATACTAGAGCAGGCTTATAGAATAGAATGGAACACACTAGAGAAGGGTTAGAGAATGGAATGGAACAATAACATACTAGAGCAGGCTTATAGAATAGAATGGAACACACTAGAGAAGGGTTAGAGAATGGAATGGAACAATATAACATACTAGAGCAGGTTTATAGAATAGAATCGAACACACAAGAGAAGGGTTAGAGAATGGAATGGAACAATATAACATACTAGAGCAGGTTTCTAGAATAGAATGGAACGCACTAGAGAAGGGTTAGAGAATGGAATGGAACAATATAACATACTAGAGCAGGCTTATAGAATAGAATGGAACACACTAGAGAAGGGTTAGAGAATGGAATGGAACAATATAACATACTAGAGCAGGCTTATAGAATAGAATGGAACACACTAGAGAAGGGTTAGAGAATGGAATGGAACAATATAACATACTACAGCAGGCTTATAGAATAGAATGGAACACACTAGAGAATGGTTAGAGAATGGAATGGAACAATATAACATACTAGAGCAGGTTTATAGAATAGAATGGAACACACTAGAGAAGGGTTAGAGAATGGAATGGAACAATATAACATACTACAGCAGGCTTATAGAATAGAATGGAACACACTAGAGAAGGGTTAGAGAATGGAATGGAACAATATAACATACTACAGCAGGCTTATAGAATAGAATGGAACACACTAGAGAATGGTTAGAGAATGGAATGGAACAATATAACATACTAGAGCAGGTTTATAGAATAGAATGGAACACACTAGAGAAGGGTTAGAGAATGGAATGGAACAATATAACATACTACAGCAGGCTTATAGAATAGAATGTAACGCACTAGAGCAGGGTTTCCCAAACCCGGTCCTGGGGTCCCACCAGGGTGCACATTTTGGGTTTGCCCTAGCACTACACCGCAGACTCAAATAATCAAAGGTTGATGATGAGTTGGTTATTTGAATCAGCTGTGTAGTGCTAGGGCAAACACCAAAACGTGCACCCAGTGGTCCCAGGACCAAGTTTGGGAAACCCTGCTCTAGAGAAGGGTTAGAGAATGGATTGGAACACGCTAGAGAAGTGCTATAAAATGGAAAGGAACAGTGGCTCACACTAGAGAAGGGTTATAGAATGGAAAGGAACAGTGGAACACACTAGAGAATGCTTATAGAATGGAATGGAACAGTGGCTCACATATAGAATGATATGGACCACACTGATCCCTCCGTTACAGAGACAGAGGTCCTCAAGGTTAGGGCATCCCTCCATCTTTGGGTCAATTTCATAAGTTACTTATAAAGGCCAGGGGGAAAAAACTCTCCATCTTTGTCCCTTTCAAAGTCACTACATGAAGGCCAGTGACAGAACAAACCCCCCCATCTGTGGGTGTATTTTGTAGAACAAACACTATAATACAAAAGTATGTGGACACCCCTCAAATGAGTGTATTTGGTTATTTCAGCCACACGAGTTGCTGACAGGTATTTAAAATCGAGCACACTGCCATGCAATCTCCACAGACAAACACAGAATTTCAACGTGGCACCGTCATCGGCTGCAACCTTTCCCAAGTCGTGCAGTGGTCTAAGGCACTGCATCTCAGTGCTAGAGGCGTCACTACAAGCACCCTGATTCGAATCCAGACTTTATCACAACTGACCGTGATTGGGAGTCCAATAGGGCGGCACACAATTGGCCCAGCATCGTCCGGGTTTGGCCGGTGTAGGCCATCATTTTAAATGAGGATTTGTTCTTAACTGACTTGTCGAGATAAATAAAGGTTACATTTAAATTAAAGCTAAAACAATTCCAACAACTCAGTTTGTCCAATTTCTGGTCAGCTGTAAGTGCTATGATTGTGAAGTGGAAATATCTAGGAGCATCAACGGCTCCGCTGCAAAAGTGGTTGGCCACACATGCTTACAGAACAGGACCGGCGAGTGCTGAAGTACATAAAAATCATCTGTCCTCGGTTGCAACACTCACTACCGAGTTTCAAATTACCTTTGAAAGCAACATCAGCACAATAACTGTTTGTCGGGAGATCCATGGCTAAGCAGCCGCACACAAGCCTAAGATCACCATGTGCAATGCCAAGTATCAGATGGAGTGGTGTAAATCTCACCACCGTTGGACTCTGGAGTAGTGGAAAAGCGTTCTCTGGAGTGATGAATCATATTTCACCATCTGACAGTATGACGGATGAATCTGGGTTCGGTGGATGCCGGCAGAACGCTACCTGACCCAAGGCATAGTGCAAACTGTACAGTTTGGTGGAGGAGGAAAAATTACATTCTAGACATTTCTTTGCTTCCAACTTTGTGGCAACAGTTTGGGGAAGGCCCTTTCCTGTTTCAGCATGACAATGCCCCAGTGCACAAAGCGATGTCAATACAAATTGTTTGTCAAGGTCGGTGTGGAAGAACTTGACTGGCCTGCACAGAGCCCTGACCTCTACCCCACCGAACACCTTTGGGAAGAATTGGAATGCCGATTGGGAGCCAACATCAGTGCTCAACCTTACTAATGCTCTTGTGGCTGAATGGAAGCAAGTCCCCACAGGAATGTTCCATCATCTAGTGAAAGGACTTCCCTGAAGAGTGGATGCTATTAAAGCAGGCTAAGGGGGGACCAACTCCATATTAATGCCCATGATTTTGGAATGCGATGTTTGATAAGCTGGTGTCCACATATATTTGGTCGTGTAGTGTATGTATACAAGGGCCAGTGCCATAGAACAAAATATTCCAAAATTAATTTGACCTCGGATACGGAGTGGATCTGAGTGGTGAAAAGAGAGCTGAGCAGGGGTTATAAAAGGCATTTCACTCAGACAAGCACATCAGGAGTCCTATAGGATTCACACTGTCATTCTCAGAAGAGGCCACCAGGACCAGCCCAGACTGTTTTTGTTTTTTCATACAGCACTGTTTTCCAAGTCTGCATCCCAAATACCACTCTATTCCCTACTTTTTATCAGGGCCCATATGATTCTGGTCAAAAGTAGTTCACTATGTAGGAATTAGGATGTCTTTTGGGATACAGACAAGAGCCCCCATCCATCCCTCCGTCCCTCCATCCCTTTGCTCCTTCTACATTTTATTTTAGAGAAAGAAATACTCCTACTCCAAACCCCCCCATGTTTCAGTGCACTTATGAAATCAATTAGGACCTTGATGGCTCCATCCAACTATAGACCAAAAAGCACAACATAATTGTAGTCGTCGTGTGTTGAGTCGTGCAGTTAAAAGCATTATGAATAGACAAACACCATTTTCTTTCAATACAAAGAAACACAAAAATGAAGATTTTTCTGCTGTTGGTCTGCTGTTTCCGCTGATTTCACGGATTCAATGATGTCAGTGCATGCATTGGTTTCACAGATACATGTATATACTTTCATCTCCTCCCAAGATGCATTTACTGCAGGCCTAAATATGTACACTGAGTGTAGAAAACATTAGGAACACCTTCCTAATAGTGAGTTGGACTCCAATGGCTCATGTTGACTCCAATGCTTCCCACAGTTGTGTCACGTTGGCTGGATGTCCTTTGTGTGGTGGACCATTCTTAATACACATGGGAAACCTTTGGGTGTCAAAAAACCAGCAGTGTTGCATTACTAGACACAAACTGGTATGCCTGGCACCTACTGCCATACCCTGTTTAAAGGCACTTAAATATTGTGTCTTGCACATTGAATGACACACATACACAATCCATGTCTCAATTGTCTCAAGGCTTAAACATCCTTCTCTAACCTTTCTCCTCCCCTGATTGAAGTGGATTTAACAAATGACATCAATAAAGGATCATAGCTCTCAACTGGATTAACCTGATCAGTCTATGTCATGGAAAGAGCAGGTGTTCGTAATGTTTTGTGCACTCAGTGTATGTATACCTAGTGTAGCAAAGGTCCCTACTGTACAATAGAATTTGCTTAGTTAAAGTATGTTTGTTCTGCATGATCACCATTATGTTAAGTCTTTTGATCTGTACTACTCACATGGGTGGTAAGCTCTCCACTTTAGCATTGAAATACCTCAGTGTACACATTCTCCCAAGCAGAACATATGCCTGCAGGGCTGCTTGCCTTGCCACTGCATTATGCCTTAAGTCCTACACTACTGTATGCTCCACTTGGAACAAGCAGTGCTCTGCTTCCTTCCTGCCTGAGTACAGAATAAGACTTCTCTTCACTTTGTTGCCTCCCTCCCTGTGTGGAGGCTAAGTGCATCTGATGTGATATTTTCCAGTTCAGGGATCACTGAAGTAGCCAGGAGAATGGTCCCACTGTACCAGTCTAAATCCCAAACGCCTGGCCCTGGCAAAATGTTGCATTTACATGCATGATATTTAAAACAAAGCCACTATTTAAAAGAGAGGCAAAGCACTGTGTTGTTGCAAATATGCCATTGTACTTTTATTTCAGGCTCAACACACTTCACATCTCCTATCCAGTCTCTCACTGACTTTAATCATTTAGTTATTTCCCTAGCGATCAAGCATACCATAACGTGGCCTGAATGCAGAGTGTGGAGATCAGAGACACTGGATGACATTGACTCGTTCCACAGAGAGAGAACCGTGCTCTTCTATCAGCACAGTGCTGTCCAAACATCTAGTTATCACTCCCTTTAATAAAGCTACCAGGGTTTGCCTTGAATATAGACACTTGAGTAATACTTTACTTGACACCCAGTGTCATAATATGCTATGACATGATCATAACCATATCATAATGTCAAAACAACAAAACCTGTCATAATATGGTCATAACACTGTCATGACCAATATATTTACACCTGTTGTGACGTACTGTGTTATTTAATGGCTGGTTATGACAAACACCTAAGAGTATCAAAACCCACATTCATTCAATTTGTTTTTTTTTACTTGCCAAGAAGATTCCTTTCGTTTGAAGGTTTGTTTCTTGAATCCTTTGTTGTTGTTATAATGATTTGTATTTTCATCATATTTTAAATAACTTATAGAACATACACTTTATGACACTGTCATGAAGCATTATGACCATACAGTGTAAACCTTACTTGGTGTCAGAGTCATGTGTATAGGTGGCAGGGAAGTCAGGCGCTGGAGAATCAAACTGAGTGTAACAATAAATAAAGTGGGTACAAGGACCCGTCACGCACCAATACAAAACCAACACAACACTGAATAACAAACCATCTCTGACAAAGATATGAGGGGAAACAGAGGGTTAAATACACAAAAGGTAATGAATGGGATTGAAATCAGGTGTGTAGGAAGACAAAACCAATTGAAAATGAAAAATGGATCAATGATGGCGAGAAGACCGGTGATGGCGATCGCCGAGCATCGCCCGAACAAGGAGAGGCTTCGACTTCGGTAGACACTTGGACTAAGAAAATGCACTTGATGAAACTTTCAAGACTCATTATAAATACAGTTGAAGTCGGAAGTTTACATACACTTAGGTTGGAGTCAATAAAACTCATTTTCCAACCACTCCACAAATTTCTTGTTAACAAACTACTTTTAACAAGTAAATTAGGACGTCTACTCTGCATGACACAAGTAATTTTTCCAACAATTGTTTACAGACAGATTATTTCACTGTATCTCAATTCCAGTGGGTCAGAAGTTTACATACACTAAGTTGACGATGCCTTTAAACAGCTTGGAAAATTCCAGAAAATCATGTCATGGCTTTGGAAGCCTCTGAAAGGCTAATTGACATAATTTGAGTCAATTGGAGGTGTACCTGTGGATGTATTTCAAGGCCTACCTTCAAACTCAGTGCCTCTGTTGCTGGTATTTTGACCTCTGTCATTGCCAACAAAGGGTATATAACAAAGTATTAAGATAAACTTTTGTTATTGACCAAATACTTATTTTCCACCATAATTTGCAAATAAATTAATAAAAAATCCTACAATGTGATTTTCTGGATTTTTCTTCCTCATTTTGTCTGTCATGGTTGAAGGGTACCTATGATGAAAATTACAGGCCTCTCTCATCCTTCTAAGTGGGAGAACATGCACAATTGGTCGCTGACTAAATACTTTCTTGCCCCACTGTATAAATAATCTTTATGGAACAAACAGAACATTTGTTGTGTAACTGGGAGTCTCGTGAGTGAAAACATCCGAAGATCACAGGTAAATTATTAATTTGATTGCTTTTCTGATTTTCATGACCAAGCTTCCTGATGCTAAGTGTACCTAATGTTCTGTCGTGCGATTGATAAACTTGCACAAACGCTTGGATTGCTTTCGCCATAAAGCATCATTTCAAAATCTAACACGACAGGTGGATTAACTATATTGCACTTGTGATTTCATTAATATAAATATTTGTAGTAATATTTATTGAATGTAGGCCTATGCTATTCAGCGGATGTTGATAAACATTATCCCGTTCGTGGGATTGCAGCCATAACAAGACTGGCCAATAAAAATAAAAGATTAAGATGGGCGAAAGAACACAGACACTGGACAGAGAAACTCTGCCTATATGCCCAGCATCCCGGACCAAGTCCATTTTATGACAAGAACTGCTCAAGTAAGCAAAGAGAAATGCCAGTCGATCAGTAGTTTAAGACATGAAGGTTAGTCAATCTGGAACATTTCAAGAGCAGTCACAAAATCCACCCTATCCACCCCACTCTCATGAGGACTGCCACAGGAAAGGCCCAGAGTTACCTCTACTGCAAAGGGTTCATTAGAGTTATACGCCTTGGAAATTGCAGCCCAATAACAGAGTTCAAGTAACAGACACATCAACTGTTCAGAGGAGACTGAGGGAATAAGGCCTTCATGGTCCAATTGCTGTAAAGAAATCACTAGTAAAGGACACCAATGAGAAGAAGAGACTTGCTTGGGCCAAGAAACCCGAGCAATGGAAATTAGACTGGTGGAAATCTGAGTCCAAATTTGAGATTTTTGGTTCCAACCGCTATATCTATGTGAGATGCAGATAAGGTGAACGGATGATCTCCACATGTGTAGTTCCCACCATGAATTATGGAGGAGGTGTGATGGTGTGGCGGTGCTTTACTGGTGACACTGTCTGTGATTTATTTCGAAATCAAGGCATACTTAACCAGAATGGCTACCACAGGATTCTGCAGTGTTACTCCATCCCGTCTGGTTTGCGCTCAGTGAGACAATCATTTGTTTTTCAACAGAACAATGACCCAACACACCTCCAAGAAGAAGAGTGATGAAGTACTGCATCAGATGACCTGTCCTCCACAATCACCTCACCTCAACCCAATTTAGATGGTTTGGGATGAGTTGGACAGCAGAGTGGAGGAAAAGCAGCCAACAAGTGCTCAGCATATGTGGGAACTCCTTCACGACTGTTGAAAAATCACTCTGTAGTATCTGTGATCTACATCTGTTTATATGAGTTACAATGCTGTTACTAAGCAGTAATTAATTACGGCAGTGTTATGTTACAACACCTAATAGGAAATGCACATGCACACTATTGGGCCTGGAACTGTGGAGCACGAGAGGTTTTGACTAAACGAGACAAACCATACTCCCGTCTCCTGCCTTGTCTTTTCTCCACAACATAATTATTACAGTGGCGACGAGCTGATTAAGCTTCTTAAACCGACATTGCTTTAAGGGAAGAATGTTGTGTGAGTAATGAAACTCTAAATAATTATGTAAATCATCAGGTTTTTTTTTTTCGCCAGTAGAAAAGGCTAAGCACTGCTAGTAGGTACAGTATTCAGGAGCTGCCAAGTCGCAAGCCTATTGGAGTCCAGAATAGTGACACTGCCCTCTGGTGATTAAATTAAAAACTGTCATTGAACCCATTGAAATTAAGCGATCACAGTGGAGAAATATTGTAACAAACAGGAAGAAGAAAAGTATTACAAATAAATGCAGTGAATTAAGTAATTGCAGAAACCTCTGAAATTAATAAAGTAAAGAATTAGATGAAAATTCTGAAAATGAAGGAATACAAGGAATGAGGAAACTGAACAATTAACTGAAAATGGTACCAAACTATGAGTGCCAGAGTTTGAGGCTACTAAAGAGGATTTTGATTCCTATTTAGAGCATTTTGAGCATTGGCTGGCTGCAAATTAAATCAAAGATGACAAGAAAGCAGGCTGCGGATTGGATTGCCGAAAGGTCTCACTGAACCACTAATGATGTGCAAGTAGAAATACTGTTGTGCAAAAGAGCAAAAAGTTTTAAAAAACAATATGGGGATGAGGTAGGTAGTTGGGTGGGCTATTTACAGATGGGCTATATACAGCTACAGCGATCGGTAAGCTGCTCAGATAGCTGATGCTTAAGAAGGCCTGGACGAGACTCGAGGTTCAGTCTGTGCCCACCCACCAAAGGCTTCCCCGGTTCCTGTTTACTTACCGTAACAACACCACACACAGTAACGGAATGTACACCAGCTGAACTGTTTCTGAAACGCCAACCACGTACCCGCCTGATATTGTTGAAACCAGACTTGTCAAGCACTGTGGCAAAGCACCAGCTACAGCAGAAGAAAGCTCATGACAGACACTCAAAGACTGTCTGTCTGAGAATTCAAAGAGGGAGAGAGGGTGATGGTACGTGATTTCAGTCACCCCAAACACCTATGGAACTCAGGTGTGATCTTGCAACGCAGAGGACCTTTGACTTACCAAGTTCAATTTGGTCATTGACAGGTCAACGTTCATGTGAATCATCTGCTACGATCCAACGCCCCAGCAAAGACATGCCGAGAGAACAAGAACAACCCCCAGGACTATTCTCCTGACTGTGGACATACGGGAGAAACAGAGCCTAACCTTCCACCTGAACCTGGCCCACCACCGGAAGCCCAGGAGGAGCGGAGATATCCTATTCGACAGCGAAGGGCACCTCAAAAGCTTGACCTGTGAGTTGAGCTGATTCAGGAGGTAACAGACAGTAAAATAAACAAACAGTTTAATATGTCGTAGATAAAAGGAAAGAAAAATGACATTACCTGGGTTAGTTATTAGGACACCAGAAATTACATCTTCGGGGCAGAATAATCCCCTGGAAATGTGCTGGGTTCTGAAAAGTCTGCTTCACCCCAGTAATTTAAAAATGTTTAAGAATGCATTGTTCAGGTATTGCATTAGTAGTTCCCTAACGTATTTACCCCTTTCTCTCAGAGTTAAACACTATGGGGGAGGAGTGTAGTATCTGTGATCTACATCTGTTTATATTAGTTACTATGCTGTTACTAAGCATTCATGTATTACGGCAGTGTTATGTTACAACACCTAATAGGAAATGCACATGCGGTCGGCGGCTGTGGAGCACGAGAGGTTTTGACTAAATGAGACTGTACTCCCGTCTCATGCCTGGTCTTTTCTCCAAATCACAAATATTACACATTCCAGGTGAATATGGTTGGGAGAATGCAAAGAGTGTGCAAAGACATCATCAAGGCAAAGGGTGGCTACTTTGAAGAATCTAAAATCTAAAATATTTATTTTGATTTGTTTAACACTTCTTTGGTTACTACATCATTTCGTATGTGTTATTTCATAGTTTTGAAGTCTTCACTATTGTTCTACAATGTAGAACATTGTACAAATAAAGAAAAACCCTTGAATGAGTAGGTGTGTCCAAACTTTTGACTGGTACTGTACTAATATTCCATAATATATGTAATAATATATGTAATATATTCCATTGAGCAGACACTTTAATCCAAAGGGACTTATAGTCATGTGTGCATACATTTTTACATATGGGTGGTCACGGGAATCGAACCCACTATCCTGGCATTAAAAGCACCATGCGCTACCAACTGAGCTACAAAGGACCATCACAGAGCATAGAAGCCAGATAGGCCTATCACATCTATGTCAGTCATCAGTCAAAAAGAGGGTGTCTTGTCCTGCTCCTGAAATAAGTTCCTGCATTCATCCCACGTAGGCTATGCTGCCATGCCATGTTTTGCCTTGTGCTGGGAGGTTTTGTGTTTTTCTACAATCTTATGTAGTTGTCAGAACCACAACTAAAATAACGTTAATATACAGTATGTCAAAATAGGTGTAAATATATGTGTCATGACAGTATCATGACCATATTATAACAGGTTATATCTGCTGTATTGACATTATGACATGGTAATGACCATATCATAACGTGTAATGATGCTGGGTGTCAAGTTAAGTGTTACCGACACCTATCCTACCAGGCAAAGTCATGACCGTAAGAGGGAGGGTGAAGAGGACGGAACCATGGACATTTAGAAGAGTGAAAATAAGCCTTTGTACAGTACATATATTATAGAATTGAAAACATATTGCAGCTCTTCTCAGAACCCTGTATGAATCTTTAAGGTTAACGCTCATGTTTATTGAACATCATTGTATTTATGTGAAACACACATCAAATGTGATGCCATACAATAGCTAAAAAGACGGGTAAAAACATATACCAATAAGGCTAACATAGACAGTGCATGAAGAATTGATATGGTCTTCCCACTGGGAATACAGAGTGAACAGTAACATAGGCATAATGAAAATCCTCAGAACTTTTCTTTTTTCCAGCGGAACTTTGAAGTCTTTGGAAGGTTCTACAGAATGCTTGGTATCTAACGTAGCTAGCATATCTACTTGGTATCTAACGTAGCTAGCATATCTACTTGGTATCTAACGTAGCTAGCATATCTACTTGGTATCTAACGTAGCTAGCATATCTACTTGGTATCTAACGTAGCTAGCATATCTACTTGGTATCTAACGTAGCTAGCATATCTACTTGGTATCTAACGTAGCTAGCATATCTACTTGGTATCTAACGTAGCTAGCATATCTACTTGGTATCTAACGTAGCTAGCATATCTACTTGGTATCTAACGTAGCTAGCATATCTACTTGGTATCTAACGTAGCTAGCATATCTACAAGCTGGGATATCAGAACATGTTGAAGGCATTTCAAAAGAAATGTGTGTTTCTTGGAAACCGGGAGAAGATAAAGGGAGCTGAAAATAATCGTTGACTGTCATCTTTGTGGAATTTAACCAGGTATTTACCACTAAGCACCTTATCTCTCACTGTCAAGTTATTAACTTTACTATTGTCGGTGCTTGCAGAGCAAAACACATTTCAATATTTGCATATAAGGTATTGTATCAGATATGCAACTGTAGGTATACAGTATACAAACTGAAAGAGAGAAGTGGATGGAAAAAAAACTATAATCAACAATAACTGCATGTCCCAAACAATCAAACTAAAACAAATGGTGAAGAAAGATAAACAGTAAACTAATATTTTCTGGTGAGATTACAAATAGATGAATGTGATATGATATCATTGTCAAGTTCCAATGTCATTGGGACTGACACCGATCTAGAGGCAATGGTAAGAGGTTCATTGTAACTTAGTTCAGCTCACCTCTACGGTCATGGAGTTTAGGCATCTCCAGACCTGTCTGACATGGCAATCTAAGTTTAGCTCAATTATCTGCCTCAGGGGCAGCAGGAGGCACCCTCTATTTTATTACTTTTGTGTTGAAAATCTCAATAGCACCATACTCCCTTTAAAGTACACTACTTTTGACCAAGGCTAGTAGTGCAATATATAGGGAATTGGGACACTTCTTCTATGTTGTATGCACATTATGGCCTTGTTTTTGGTGGTGATGTGAAGTTGTGTTTCAAGTTTCAAAATGTATTTGTCACATGCACAGGATACAGTATTAGATGGCTTGTGTTGGTTAAGTACAGTCCGACAGTGGTCCTGTTCATATGTTGCAGTGATATTGACATGTGGTACAGCATATGCGGTAATACAAACAAAAGTATCAGCCCTGGTTGCACCCCAAATGGCATCCTGGTCAAAGGTATGGATTAGGGTGTCATTTGGGACACAGACCTATGTTACAGAGAGCAGTGAGTGGAGTGAGTCAGTAGTGCAGAAAGGTTGCAGACTGATGAGAAGCGCAGAGAACACAGCCCGTTGATCATAGCAGCTTGAACTCTGTCTGCATCCCAAATTATACCCTATTACTTACATGGTGCACTACCTTTGACCAGGGCCCATAGTTCAATTTGTCTCCAGTTCAATTTAACAAATAAGCAAATATGAATGCTTTGCTGATTCCAGTCAGACAGATTCCCTGTTCAATTGTTTTCCTGTTTTAATTGAGTCACAGATGACTGAATAACTAACTGTCCCCCTCTGAGCATAATAGTCTCTGTCTCTCTTTCTCTCTGTCTCTCTTTCTCTCTCTGAGTAGCAGGATGGCTCAATGAAACATCACAATTACTAAGGGAATGGCGCTCCCTTGGTACATCAATGTAGTATCTCTTACTTACAGACCTCCCAAATGGGGTGGAGTGGCCAAGAGACCAGAGGAGGCAGAACGGAGTCCTCAGGTTTGGATGTAGGGATTGAGCGGGGTGACATGGGAGAACCTGGTAAGGTTGAACACCAGACGGGCTGTGGCATTCTGGATAAGTTGCATGGGTTTGATGGCACAGGTGGGGTGCCCAGCCAACAGAGATTTGCAGTAGTCCAGACGGTATATGACCGTCTATATACAGTGTGTGCAAATGAGGTAAGAAAAGGGACAGTGTGTGCAAATGAGGTAAGAAAAGGGAGGTAAGGCAATAAATAGGCCATGGTGGCAAAGTAATTACAATATACTAATTAGACACCAGAGTGATTGATGTGCAGAATATGAATGTGCAAGTAGAGATACTGGGGTGCAAAGGAGCAAGATAAATACAAAAATACAGTATGGGGATGAGGTAATAAAAAATACCAGAGAAATGCCACAGAATCCTGTTTCCTCTTATTCCCCCCATCAATCTGCAGGAGAGAGAGAGAGAGAGAGAGAGAGAGAGACAACAACAGAGGCCTGAGGATTTGTCGGTATATAGCGCAGGAATTAACAGATTTGCAGTAGGCAATTACTGAGAGATTGCCAAGCCTCATGCACTCAATAAACCAAAGAGCAGACAGAACACAATCTGATTGGGATGATGATGTCGTAATTGTCATATTTCTGTCATTTAACCCCGCCACCGCCTGCAGGTGTTATTGAATGAGAAAAATCATGATGGGTTATATGTACAGTGCACAGACCCCTTTACTGCAAGCTTCGCACCTGTAATTTGGGAGTTTCTCCCATTGTTTTCTGCAGATCCTCTAAATCCTCTCATGTTCGATCGGGTTTCAGCTCTGACTGGGCCACTCAAGGACATTCACAGACATGTCCCGAAGCCACTCCTGCGTAGTCTTGGCTGTGTGCTTAGGGTCGTTGTCCTGTTGGAAGGTCAACCTTCGCCCCAGCGCTCTGGAACAGGTTTTCATCAAGGATCTCTGTGTACTTTGCTCCGTTCATCATTCCCTCAATCCTGCCTAGTCTCCCAGACCCTGCTGCTGGAAAACATCACCAAAGCATGATGCTGCCGCCACCACGCTTCACCATAGGGATGGTATTGGCCAAGTGATGAGCTGTGCAGATGGGACGCTTGGCATTCAGAACAAAGAGTTCAATCTTGGTTTTATCAGACAAGAGAATTTTGTTTCTGAGAGTCCTTAAGGTGCCTTTTGGCAAACTCCAAGTGGCCTCTCATGTGCCTCCTACTAAGGAGTGGCCTTATTGGGGGAGTGCTGCAGAGATGGATGTCCTTCTGAAATGTTCAACCATCTCCACAGAGGAACTCTATCAGAATGACCAGGTTCTTGGTCACCTCCCTAACCAATGCCCTTCTCCCGATTCCTCAGTTTGGCCAGGCGGTCAGCTCTAGGAAGAGTCTTGGTGGATCCAAACTTCTTCCATTAAAGAATGACGGAGGCCACTGTGTTCTTAGGGACCTTCAATGCTGCAGAAATGTTTTGGTACCCTTCCCTAGATCTGTGCCGACACAATCCTGTCTCGAGGCTCTGTGGACAATTCCTTCGACCTCATGGCTTGGTTTTTGCAGTATATACTTGTAGACAGGTGTGTGCCTTTCTAAGTAATGTCCAATCAATTGAATTTACCACAGGTGGAATCCAATCAAGTTGTAGAAACATCTCAAGGATGATCAATGTTTGTATTTTTAATACATTTACACCAAAAATTCTCATGATGGGGTATTGTGTGTAGATTGATGAGGGATAAAAATAAAATAAAAATGTTGAATAAGGCTATAACAGTTGGGGAAAGAATGAGGGGTCTGAATAGTTTCTGAATGCATTGTATTAGTTCACAAACCTGCACGTTCAATATATGGAATGCTACTATTAGAATGTTCTCAAGGTTTTTTGTATCAAGTTGGCTACCATGCCACACATGTGGGTGGATTTCTGCCTGTCATTGAGCTTCTTTTAACACCAAATTATTGCCAAAGTATTTCAATTTGAAAGGTATACAATTTCAGCTCATTCAGAATGTTATTTTCACTCAGCAGCAGCTCTTCTCTCTAAAAGGTTGATCAATCATCATTAGAACCCTCATCTCACCGTCATTGACAGGTCCTGTCAACCTTGCATTGTGGAGGTATCGGCTATTGTCGAGCAGGCATATGTATAGCAGATGCCCAGGTTGCATCCCAAATGACAACCTATTCCCTATATAGTGCACTAGTTTAGACCTGAGCCCTGTTTTCCCTGGTCTAAAGTAGTGCACTATAAATGGAATAGGGTGCCGTTTGGGATGTAGCCCCAGAGAACAGTACAGTTAAGCTAAGGTTTGCTTTACTTGCTGTTGTCCTTCACAAAGACACCTTAAAAGGGAATGGGATTGAGTGGATGATACCAGGTTGGCACTGGGAATGATTGATGGGGTACAGTACATTGAGGTAGATCTCCTTACCCAGGCAGAGTAGGGTACAATAATGCTGTCGCAGCAGACAACACAACACGCACGCGCACACACACACACACACACACACACACACACACACACACACACACACACACACACACACACACACACACACACACACACACACACACACACACACACACACACACACACACACACACTAATTCAAGTTGTCTGTCTCAGTTTGCCATCATACGACAAGACCGGCCCGACCTCACATTATGAATCACGCTGATTCTGTTCCATATCTTTTCTACTGTACAATAAACAGTTAACAAATATGCTTAATAAAACAAAGAGAGAAACCAAAAGTGGTGTGACACCCTCTGCTAAAGCTAAGGTCATATATAAATCCCTGTGTTTGTTTTTGGATTCAGCATATCCAGGACTGGGACAACATGGTCTCATTGGAATATGTCAAAAAGAGTGACATTTAACCACAGTGGTTATATATCACCATAACTGACGTATTGGTTGTATGTCACCTGCAGTGACGTTTTACATATACAGCATGTTACTATCCTTATGTATTTCATTCAGACTCTGCTTGAGTTTGTTTAAAAGAAAGCATGGCTCATTGTTAGCTGTCTTATGTACATTGCATGCATAAGGGTGAGTATATATTTTGTCCCACTGTGGTGTATTGTCCCTGTAGCTGAGGGAAAAGAAGACCTCACAGGAAAAGCCAGCGTATCAGACAAAGACCATTAGAGCCTGTGATTTGGCTCTTGTCCTCAGGGATGCCTGAAGAGAATCTGTTATGGCTGTTCCCTCCCCTCCCCCATAACTCTCCCCATCTTCTCCACTTTCTAGTCCCTCTCTCCTCCCCTAAGCTCCACCTTTCCACCTTTGCTCCCCCTCTGTTCCCTGCCTCATCTCATCCTCTGCTCCCCCTCCCTCCCCTAAGCTCCACCTCTACTTCCCTGCTCTTCCCCCAAAGCTTCACCGCTACTCCCACTTCTCCCCCTAACCTCCACCTCTACTCCCCCTCTCCTCCCCCTAAGCTCCACCTCTTCTCCCCTTTCCTACCCCTAAGCTCCACCTCTACTCCCCCTAAGCTCCACCTCTACTCCCTCTAAGCTCCACATCTACTCCCTCTAAGCTCCACCTCTACTCCCCCTCTTCTCCCCCTCTCCTCCCCCTAAGCTCCACCTCTTCTCCCCCTCTCCTCCCCTTAAGCTCCACCTCTACTCTCCCTCTTCTCACCCTTTTGAGAAGTATTCTTTACCATTACTAGACAGTCTACAACACCACGGACAGACAAGATGCATCCAAAATCCCAAATGGCCAATTATTCTTCTTTTTTAGTGCACTACTTTTGACAACGACCTAATGGCAATAGGGTGCCATCTGGAACACACCCACAGATCCATCCAACCTTTCTCTATATAGATTTATAGCCACGGCAATTGGACTGTCAGAGACATTGAATCTTTTCTCTGAGGCTCCCCTCATCAATCACAATGTAGACCCAAGGACATATTTTCTGTTACAGACATCTGCCATGCAGTCACAACTCAAATTGATTGACAATTTCTTCTTGCTCTGTCAGCCATTGTGTTCCTCACATCACAATGGAGTGGCTACGGTTCTGGATTTTCTTGAACCCAACTTGCTAAAAATACTGAGATTTCTGCACATGCGGGGTGTTAAGGAATTTTTACATTTCAATAAGGACTGACTTATCAGAATACTATTATGTTACTGTATAGATGTATGAATTTTATTTTAATCCTAGTACTGAATATAATGTGTGTAATTATAATCAAGAATTAGAACAAAGACTGTCTGTGCCTTGGTAGAAACGAATGAACTTATCGTCAGACTGGCTAGAATGCTTATCTACACAGGGAGGCTTTGGCCTAGTCATAAATGATCTAAACTGGTGGAGGATGATGTAGGAAGGGTTGAGAACTATACTGCCATTGTACTGGAGTGAAGGAGGGACGGGACAGTTTGAAACCTAATGACGTCATTTTCAGTTTATAACCTGTTTTAAATTGTATCATGTTCAGTACTCTCGAGAATAAACGCTAGTGTTTGATTTTGAGACTGATCTCCGCCCATTTATACAAATAAGTTTCTTACAAATCCTTAGAAATGGGCTGAGTGTATTAATTGAATTTAGTAATAAACATATAGGAATTTAATTCCTCTAACAATTGGTCCTTCGAACGCCGGGTCTAAATAACTCTCTGCCATCTGAAGGTCGTACGCTGAAAATCGTGCACGGGCGAGTCTAGTCCCGTTATTTTAAGACCTGGCCTATGAATTGAAGTTAAAGAACAGGCCGGTATACACCCCAGACTGACAGGGACGGTGACTAGATCCAACGAACATTGCTTTTCCCAGTTTGCGACAAGGTCAGTAGCCTATATTCTCAATTCTGGGGGGAATGATTTAAGTTATCTTTGATTTGATGTTCTAAAAGGTTTAGAATGTATCAATAATATGAGCTTTGCTATTCCAAACAGATCCAATGGGTTGTGTATGACCGATATACACTGGGTTTTCAATATACACTGGCAGGTTCGCGACAACCTGGGGTTAAGTGCACACCATAAATAAACTATCTTAATAGATCTGGGTGCCTTGGAGGCCAGAGGGGTTATTAAGAAGGGACAGGCAGTCCAAATGAGGAGGAGAGGGAAGCCAAAATCTAGAGGAATGGGATAAAAGCCAAATCTCTAGACAAGAGGTTCCAGGAGAGAGGGAAACCATCATTTAGCGAAGTGAGGTACAAGATATTGGTGTACTTTAAAAGTCCTATGATGCAACATGAAATAGGAGGTTAACTAGGGTATTACAACCCCTTGGTAATAGCTTATAGTTGTAAGGGTGAGACATGGTATCTGATCGAGTATCAGATGTAGATGTAGATGTAGATGTAGATCAGATGGTATCCTCCGATGTCAACAACTACAGACCAGTATCCCTTCTTTCTTTTCTCTCCAAAACTCTTGAACGTGCCGTCCTTGGCCAGCTTTTTATTTATTTTTTATTTTTTTATTTCACCTTTATTTAACCAGGTAGGCTAGTTGAGAACAAGTTCTCATTTGCAACTGCGACCTGGCCAAGATAAAGCATAGCAGTGTGAACAGACAACACAGAGTTACACATGGAGTAAACAATTAGCAAGTCAATAACACAGTAGAAAAAAATGGGCAGTCTATATACAATGTGTGCAAAAGGCATGAGGAGGTAGGCGAATAATACAATTTTGCAGATTAACACTGGAGTGATAAATGATCAGATGGGCATGTACAGGTAGAGATATTGGTGTGCAAAAGAGCAGAAAAGTAAATAAATAAAAACAGTATAAAAACAGTATGGGAATGAGGTAGGTGAAAAAGGGTGAGCTATTTACCTATAGACTATGTACAGCTGCAGCGATCGGTTAGCTGCTCGGATAGCTGATGTTTGAAGTTGGAGAGGGAGATAAAAGTCTCCAACTTCAGCGATTTTTGCAATTCGTTCCAGTCACAGGCAGCAGAGTACTGGCCAAATGAGGTGTTGGCTTTAGGGATGATCAGTGAGATACACCTGCTGGAGCGCGTGCTACGGATGGGTGTTGCCATCGTGACCAGTGAACTGAGATAAGGCGGAGCTTTACCTAGCATGGACTTGTAGATGACCTGGAGCCAGTGGGTCTGGCGACGAATATGTAGTGAGGGCCAGCCGACTAGAGCATACAAGTCGCAGTGGTGGGTGGTATAAGGTGCTTTAGTGACAAAACGGATGGCACTGTGATAGACTGCATCCAGTTTGCTGAGTAGAGTGTTGGAAGCCATTTTGTAGATGACATCGCCGAAGTCGAGGATCGGTAGGATAGTCAGTTTTACTAGGGTAAGCTTGGCAGCGTGAGTGAAGGAGGCTTTGTTGCGGAATAGAAAGCCGACTCTGGATTTGATTTTTGATTGGAGATGTTTGATGTGAGTCTGGAAGGAGAGTTTGCAGTCTAGCCAGACACCTAGGTACTTATAGATGTCCACATATTCAAGGTTGGAACCATCCAGGGTGGTGATGCTAGTCGGGCATGCGGGTGCAGGCAGCGATCGGTTGAAAAGCATGCATTTGGTTTTACTCGCGTTTAAGAGCAGTTGGAGGCCACGGAAGGAGTGCTGTATGGCATTGAAGCTCGTTTGGAGGTTGGATAGCACAGTGTCCAATGACGGGCCGAAAGTATATAGAATGGTGTCGTCTGCGTAGAGGTGGATCAGGGAATCGCCCGCAGCAAGAGCAACATCATTGATATATACAGAGAAAAGAGTCGGCCCGAGAATTGAACCCTGTGGCACCCCCATAGAGACTGCCAGAGGACCGGACAGCATGCCCTCTGATTTGACACACTGAACTCTGTCTGCAAAGTAATTGGTGAACCAGGCAAGGCAGTCATCCGAAAAACCGAGGCTGTTGAGTCTGCCGATAAGAATTTGGTGATTGACAGAGTCGAAAGCCTTGGCGAGGTCGATGAAGACGGCTGCACAGTACTGTCTTTTATCGATGGCGGTTATGATATCATTTAGTACCTTGAGTGTGGCTGAGGTGCACCCGTGACCGGCTCGGAAACCAGATTGCACAGCGGAGAAGGTACGGTGGGATTCGAGATGGTCAGTGACCTGTTTGTTGACTTGGCTTTCGAAGACCTTAGATAGGCAGGGCAGGATGGATGTAGGTCTATAGCAGTTTGGGTCCAGGGTGTCTCCCCCTTTGAAGAGGGGGATGACTGCGGCAGCTTTCCAATCCTTGGGGATCTCAGACGATATGAAAGAGAGGTTGAACAGGCTGGTAATAGGGGTTGCGACAATGGCGGCAGATAGTTTCAGAAATAGCGGGTCCAGATTGTCAAGCCCAGCTGATTTGTACGGGTCCAGGTTTTGCAGCTCTTTCAGAACATCTGCTATGTGGATTTGGGTAAAGGAGAACCTGGAGAGGCTTGGGTGAGGAACTACGGGGGGGGCGGAGCTGTTGGCCGAGGTTGGAGTAGCCAGGCGGAAGGCATGGCCAGCCGTTGAGAAGTGCTTATTGAAGTTTTCGATAATCATGGATTTATCGGTGGAGACCGTGTTTCCTAGCCTCAGTGCAGTGGGCAGCTGGGAGGAGGTGCTCTTGTTCTCCATGGACTTCACAGTGTCCCAGAACTTTTTGGAGTTGGAGCTACAGGATGCAAACTTCTGCCTGAAGAAGCTGGCCTTAGCTTTCCTGACTGACTGCGTGTATTGGTTCCTGACTTCCCTGAACAGTTGCATATCACGGGGGCTATTCGATGCTATTGCAGTCCGCCACAGGATGTTTTTGTGCTGGTCGAGGGCAGTCAGGTCTGGAGTGAACCAAGGGCTCTCCCGCTATCTCTCTCAGAATGACCTTCTTGATCCAAATCAGTCAGGTTTCAAGACTAGTCATTCAACTGAGACTGCTCTTCTCTGTATCACGGAGGCGCTCCGCACTGCTAAAGCTAACTCTCTCCTCTGCTCTCATCCTTCTAGACCTATCGGCTGCCTTCGATACTGTGAACCATCAGATCCTCCTCTCCACCCTCTCCGAGTTGGGCATTTCCGGCACGGCCCACGCTTGGATTGTGTCCTACCTGACAGGTCGCTCCTACCACGTGGCGTGGCGAGAATCTGTCTCCTCACCACTCGCTCTCACCACTGGTGTCCCCCAGGGCTCTGTTCTAGGCCCTCTCCTATTCTCGCTATACACCAAGTCACTTGGCTCTGCCATAACCTCACATGGTCTCTCCTATCATTGCTATGCAGACGACACACAATTAATCTTCTCCTTTCCCCCTTCTGATGACCAGGTGGCGAATCGCATCTCTGCATGTCTGGCAGACATATCAGTGTGGATGACGGATCACCACCTCAAGCTGAACCTCGGCAAGACGGAGCTGCTCTTCCTCCCGGGAAGGACTGCCCGTTCCATGATCTCGCCATCACGGTTGACAACTCCATTGTGTCCTCCTCCCAGAGCGCTAAGAACCTTGGCGTGATCCTGGACAACACCCTGTCGTTCTCAACTAACATCAAGGCGGTGGCCCGTTCCTGTAGGTTCATGCTCTACAACATCCGCAGAGTACGACCCTGCCTCACACAGGAAGCGGCGCAGGTCCTAATCCAGGCACTTGTCATCTCCCGTCTGGATTACTGCAACTCGCTGTTGGCTGGGCTCCCTGCCTGTGCCATTAAACCCCTACAACACATCCAGAACGCTGCAGCCCGTCTGGTGTTCAACCTTCCCAAGTTCTCTCACGTCACCCCGCTCCTCCGCTCTCTCCACTGGCTTCCAGTTGAAGCTCGCATCCGCTACAAGACCATGGTGCTTGCCTACGGAGCTGTGAGGGGAACGGCACCTCAGTACCTCCAGGCTCTGATCAGGCCCTACACCCAAACAAGGGCACTGCGTTCATCCACCTCTGGCCTGCTCGCCTCCCTACCACTGAGGAAGTACAGTTCCCGCTCAGCCCAGTCAAAACTGTTCGCTGCTCTGGCCCCCCAATGGTGGAACAAACTCCCTCACGACGCCAGGACAGCGGAGTCAATCACCACCTTCCGGAGACACCTGAAACCCCACCTCTTTATGGAATACCTAGGATAGGATAAAGTAATCCTTCTCACCCCCCCCCCCCCTTAAAAGATTTAGATGCACTATTGTAAAGTGACTGTTCTACTGGATGTCATAAGGTGAATGCACCAATTTGTAAGTCGCTCTGGATAAGAGCGTCTGCTAAATGACTTAAATGTAAATGTAAATGTAAATGACCAAGTCTCGCTCAGTACTGAATATACACAACACTACTCTGAACAGTTTATAAGGTCTGGAAAGGCAGAGTATTTTTACTTCTGATACTAAGATGTGCTTTCTGTTGCAGATTATCACTCTCCCAAGTTGTCCTATAATGATGTGGCCACATATGCTCCCTACAGGCCCAGTTATTCAGGAAAGTGCTCTGCTTCTTCTCCAAGCGGGTTATGCCTTATGCATCTAGAACCTGACACCTCAATATAGACAAAATATTTGTCTTTTAACTTATAAAATGTAAACTCAGCAAAAAAGAAACGTCCTCTCACTGTCAACTATGTTTATTTTCAGCAAACTTAACTAACTGAGGATCTCAATTTAACCTTGCGCAATACCCTAGATGCAGTTGCACCCCTAAAAACTAAAAAAATGTCTCATAAGAAACTAGCTCCCTGGTACACAGAAAATACCCGAGCTCTGAAGCAAGCTTCCAGAAAATTGGAACGGAAATGGCGCCACACCAAACTGGAAGTCTTCCGACTAGCTTGGAAGGACGGTACCGTGCAGTACCGAAGAGCCCTTACTGCTGCTCGATCGTCCTATTTTTCTAACTTAATTGAGGAAAATAAGAACAATCCGAAATTCCTTTTTGATACTGTGGCAAAGCTAACTAAAAAGCAGCATTCCCCAAGAGAGGATGACTTTCACTTTAGCAGTGATAAATTCATGAACTTCTTTGAGGAAAAGATTATGATTATTAGAAAGCAAATTACGGACTCCTCTTTAAACCTGCGTATTCCTCCAAACCTCAGTTGTCCTGAGTCTGCACAACTCTGCCAGGACCTAGGATCAAGAGAGACGCTCAAGTGTTTTAGTACTATATCTCTTGACACAATGATGAAAATAATCATGGCCTCTAAACCTTCAAGCTGTATACTGGACCCTATTCCAACTAAACTACTGAAAGAGCTGCTTCCTGTGCTTGGCCCTCCTATGTTGAACATAATAAACGGCTCTCTATCCACTGGATGTGTACCAAACTCACTAAAAGTGGCAGTAATAAAGCCTCTCTTGAAAAAGCCAAACCTTGACCCAGAAAATATAAAAACTATCGGCCTATATCGAATCTTCCATTCCTCTCAAAGATTTTAGAGAAGGCTGTTGCGCAGCAACTCACTGCCTTCCTGAAGACAAACAATGTATACGAAATGCTTCAGTCTGGTTTTAGACCCCATCATAGCACTGAGACGGCACTTGTGAAGGTGGTAAATTACATTTTAATGGCATCGGACCGAGGCTCTGCATCTGTCCTCGTGCTCCTAGACCTTAGTGCTGCTTTTGATACCATCGATCACCACATTCTTTTGGAGAGATTGGAAACCCAAATTGGTCTACACGGACATGTTCTGGCCTGGTTTAGATCTTATCTGTCGGAAAGATATCAGTTTGTCTCTGTGAATGGTTTGTCCTCTGACAAATCAACTGTACATTTCGGTGTTCCTCAAGGTTCTGTTTTAGGACCACTATTGTTTTCACTATATATTTTACCTCTTGGGGATGTTATTCGAAAACATAATGTAAACTTTCACTGCTATGCGGTTTCAACTGTTCTGCCTTATTATTATTCGACCATGCTGGTCATTTATGAACATTTGAACATCTTGGTCATGTTCTGTTATAATCTCTACCCGGCACAGCCAGAAGAGGACTGGCCACCCCACATAGCCCGGTTCCTCTCTAGGTTTCTTCCTAGGTTTTGGCCTTTCTAGGGAGTTTTTCCTAGCCACCGTGCTTTTACACCTGCATTGTTTGCTGTTTGGGGTTTTAGGCTGGGTTTCTGTACAGCACTTTGAGATATCAGCTGATGTACGAAGGGCTATATAAATAAATTAGATTTGATTTGATTTGATGTGTAACTATTTGTATGAACATAAGATACAACAACTGAGACATAAACTGAACAAGTTCCACAGACATATGACTAACAGAAATGGAATAATGTGTCCCTGAACAAAGGAGGGGTCAAAATGAAAAGTAACAGTCAGTATCTGTACCAGCTGCATTAACCAGAAGGGGACGAGGGTTCCAATTTTGGAATACCCCCCCCACGTTCAGCTGGAAGGTGGCACATGGAACGCAAAAATATTCCTAAAAATATTTAACCTCCACACATTAACAAGTCCAATGGCTCAAATGAAAGATAAACACCTTGTTTATCTACCCAGCAAGTCAGATTTCTAAAATGTTTTACGGCGAAAACATAGCACATATTTATGTCAAACCACCACCGAAGACACAGCTAATTTGCATAGCCAAGTTGAAAAAAATATGCAATCAACAAACGCAGGATTAAAAGAAAAATAATGCACTAACCTTTTCAAATCTTCATCAGATGACAGTAATATAACATGTTACACAGTACATTTATGTTTTTTTCAATAATATGCTATATATATCCATAAATCTCTGTTTACAATGATGCATCGTTCAAAAAATGCTACTCAAATGTCCTGAGAAATGACGATAGCTCCGGCAGATAACGTCAGCTAACAAGGAATACACATCATAAACTTTGACTAAATATGCATGTTCTACATATATATAGCTAGATACACTTCTTCTGAATGCAATCGCTGTGTTACATTTATTTTTAACGTTACAGGTTTCGTTCACTAGGCTATACTATGAGTCGGCGCTCAAAAAGTAGCATTATGGCTCCTCTATCTTGGAGTCCACACAAACCCAAATTTACCACATAAATATTCCCTTACCTTTGCTGTTCTTCCATCAGAAGACCTGGAAGGAATTATACTTACCAAAAACAGCGTTTAGTTTTGCAGTCTATGTCTTTCGGTTCTCAAACACGACACATTTCGGTTGAAATGTAGCCAAAAGTCAAGTGGATGCGCACCAAAACGTCAAACTTACATATTATATGTCGACTAAACTTATCAAACTAAGTTCATAATCAAGCTTTAACATGTTATAAAGGTGTACAGCAATCGTGAGGACGAACAGAAATGCATGCATTGTATAATCGATCTTGGAAAAAAGACAGGACCGGAGCAGAGCGCGCATAAAAGTGACCTGTTTTTTCGCGTGACCGAAAGGTTTCGGCCCGCCAAAACTCTTGTGAGCCCGCGATTCTCACAATGAGAAGCCCCATTGAAAGCTGAGATCGCGCTGAAGACAGAGAGACTGTTCCCAGACCTGTAAGTGCTTGGGAAGGGTGGGGGCGATGACGTCAAAGTTGGGCCAACTTTTCTGATGACAAGAGAGAGTTTGGGAGAATGACTGCCCTGAGAGTTCTGCTTTACATACAGACATAATTTAAACGGTTTTAGAAGCTTTAGAGTGATTTCTATTCAATAATATTTTTTTATTTGCATATATTAGCAACTTTTGAACAAAAAAAAATATGTTTACTATGGGCACGCAATTACTCCAGCGGGGGCAGTAGACAGCCCTATCCCCAACAGGTTTTAAGTACTTCAGTGAATCTTCTCCTCGTGGACTGCACTAGATGTGCCAGTTCTTGCTGTGAGATGTTACTCCATTCTCCCACCAAGGCACCTGCAAGTTCCTGGACATTTCTGGGGGGAATGGCCCAGCCCTCACCCTCCGATCCAACAGGTCCCAGACATGCTCAATGGGACTGAGATCCGGGCTCTTCGCTGGCCATGGCAGAACACTGACATCTCTGTCTTGCAGGAAATCACGCACAGAATGAGCAGTATGGCTGGTGGCATTGTGATGCTGGAGTGTCATGTCAGGATGAGACTGCAGGAAGGGTACCACATGAGGAGGATGTCTTACCTGTAATGCACAGCGTTGAGATTGCCTGCAATGACAACAATCTCAGTCCGATGATGCTGTGACACACCACCCCAGACCATGACGGACACTCCACCTCCAAATCGATCCCGCTCCAGAGTACAGGCCACGGTATAACACTCATTCCTTTGTTAATAAATGCTAATCTGACCATCACCCCTGTGAGACAAAACTGTGACTCGTCAGTGAAGAGCACTTTTTGCCAGTCCTGCCTGTCTGGTGAGGACTTACTGCCTTACAGGCCTACAATCCCTCAGTCCAGCCTCTCTCAACCTATTGCAGACAGTCTGAGCATTGATGGAGGGATTGTGCTTTCCTGGTGTAACTCAGGCAGTTGTTGTTGCCATCCTGTGCCTGTCCGGCAGGTGTGATGTTCGGATGTACCGGTCCTGTGCAGGTGTTGTTATTCCTCCTTGCAGCATGCCTAAGGTAAGTTCACACAGGTGAGCAGGGACCTTGGGCATCTTTCTTTTGGTATTTTTCAGAATCACTAGAAAGGCCTCTTTAGTGTCCTAAGTTTTCATAACTGTGACCTTAATTGCCTACTGTCTGTAAGCTGTTAGTGTCTTAACTACCGTTCTACAGGTGCATGTTCATTAATTGTTTATGGTTAATTGAACAATGCATGGGAAACAGTGTTTAAACCCTTTACAATGAAGATCTGTGAAGTTATTATCGATTCATCTTTGAAAGACAGGGTCCTGATAAAGGAACATTTCTTTTTTTATATGTGGAATAAAGACAACCATTCACAATGTTTTAATTTGGTTAGGTTGCTTCAAAAACCTTCTGTAGACATTGGCACGTTAGTCCACAATATGTTTCCAGCGTCCTCAAAATGGCTTGACATTAACCAGGTTTCCATCCAACCTTTTTATGCAAGTAAAGTACGTTGGATAAAAATGTCACGACGTCATAGGAAATATGCAGTTTATTAGGATGCAGTTTAAATAAATTATGATGAACTTCAAAGGATGCTGAAAGTGCACGGTGAGGAGTTTGATGCTCCTTTCAATAAATATTGAAGGCCTTATTCTGGTGACATGATAATAATGATGATGCTTAATCTCGCTCTTTTGTCCATAAAAATCCATCATTTAGACTTTACCTGCACTGTATCGCCGAGCAGTTGACTAGAACTCACGTGCCAATACCAGAATGAGCACATTCGCTATACCTTCTCAAAATGTTTTGTGACAAAACCATCAGTAGGCCTAGAGTTGAAAAAGCAATGGAAACCCATGTAACCTTTTCTAATTATATTTTTTTTGTAATTGTACCCCCTTTTTCTCCCCAATTTCATGATATCCAACTGCGAACTAATCTTGTCTCATCGCTGCAACTCCCCAACAGGCTCGGGAGAGGCGAAGGTCGAATCATGCGCTATGCTTTTGAACACCCTCTCACATAACCAAGAAACCAGCCGTACCAATGTGTCGGACGAAACACCGTTCAACTGTTCAACTGATGACAACTTGCAGGCGCCCGGCCCACCACAAGGACTCGCTAGAGCATGATGAGCCAAGGGAAGCCCCCTGGTCAAACCCTCCCCTAACCCGGATGATGCTGGGCCAATTGTGCGCCACCCTATTGGACTCCCAGTCACGGCCGGGTCGAATCCCAGACTATAGTGACCCCTCAACACTGCGATGCAGTGCCTTAGACCGCTGCACCACTCAGGAGGCAAAACCCATTAACTTGTATTATTTTAGTTATTTTTATGTGCACTAGATCTTTACACACAGACTTTTATCTGCAACAAGTACATTTCATGCACATATTGTTTTAACAGATTGTTCGCATGAAAATCTGTTGCCAATTGGATGGAAACCTAGCTATAAACACGTTACTTAGCTAACTAGCTAGCTAGTGAACTACATTTGTTTATCTAAACCAAAATCTAGCCTCACTAGCTTTCATAATACGCTGGCTGAACATTCCAACGCATATCAATGTAATTAGCCAGCTGCTATCTGGTGATTTGATTTGTAACTTTGCAAGATAACGTTAGCTAGCTAAATCTCTACCCCAGAGGCTAACTTGACTAACGTTATGTGTTCCAGTTAGAATCTGCTCCCATGAACATCTGCTGTGGCATCAACATCAAGCTCAGCACCAGGAACTAGTGTAAGTCAGCTTCTGGAATCTAACTAAAATCTACTAAACTTACCATGACTCCATGATAAGCAAATAAATATACTGGAGCTAGGCATAAACATGGTCTGTATCTTGTTGTCATAGTTGGTGTGTTTACAAGTAGGCTATATGTTTTGTATTATGGAGGCTTAATTGATTGTTCATGCAAGGCTTGAAGTCTAAATTGGAGAAAAATAGGTATTAGTAAGGATTGGATGGTGTGGGTGACTGACTGGTGTCTGTTGGGGCAGAGGAGGCTGGTGGAAGGAGCTATATGAGGATGGGCTCATTGTAATGGCTGGAAGGGAATATATGGAACATACTCAAACATGTGGTTACCTGATGTTTGATGTGTTTGACTCCATTCCATTTATTCCATTCCAGCTATAGCTCCACCCAGCAGCCTACAGCAGCCTCCTCTGGTTAGACATGGGTATTGTGTGTCAAGGTTAGTGTGCATGATGTATTACTGACATGAGGGGGGTGAGTGGATAGAGTACCTCGTTTGAGTGTCTATTGATGGGGACAAAGTATGAAGTAAAATCAAATTAAAGTTTATTTGTCACGTGTGCCGAACACAACAGGTGTAGGTAGACCTTTCAGTGAAATGCTTACTTATATATAGGGTCAAAACAATAGTGCGGAAAAAAGGTTTGTGTGTGTGTGTGTGTAAGTAAAGGAATTAAACAACAGTAAAAAAAACATTTGAAAATAACAGTAGCAAGGCTATATACAGACACCAGTTAGTCAGGCTTATTGAGGTAGTATGTACATGTAGGTATGGTTAAAGTGACTATGCATATATGATGAACAGAGAGTAGCAGTAGTGTAAAAAGAGGGGTTGGCGGGTGGTGGGACACAACGCAGATAGCTCGGTTAGCCAATGTGCGGGAGCACTGGTTGGTCGGGCCAATTGAGGTAGTATGTACATGAATGTATAGTTAAAGTGACTATGCATATATGATAAACAGAGAGTAGCAGCAGTGTAAACGAGGGGTTGAGGGGGGTACACAATGCAAATAGTCCAGGTAACCATTTGGTTACCTGTTCAGGAGTCTTATGGCTTGGGGGTAAAAACTGTTGAGAAGCCTTTTTGTCCTAGACTTTGCACTCTGGTACCGCTTGCTATGTGGTAGTAGAGGGAACAGTCTATGACTGGGGTGGCTGGGGTCTTTGACAATTTTTAGAGCCTTCTTCTGACACCACCTGGTGTTGAGGTCCTGGATGGCAGGCAGCTTAGCCCCAGTGTCATGACGTTGGCCTGGGGGTATGGTTTATGACCCCCACCATAAATACCTTTCTCCCTTCCCCTCTCTCTTGACCCGACAGAGGGACTCTTGAATAGCCTTTGTTAAACAGAGATTCTGGGAACATCAGAAAGTGGGGGGAAATGAACCATATTTTGGTAATCCAACCAGTTGAACATATGCATTGGTACTTAATGAATATGACGTCAGTTCGGTTGTCATTGGAGACATTCTCATCAATGATAGGATGACATAAACATTACAGTGGAAAGTCTACACATTATAGTTATCAGATTCACATGGAATTGTTGTGCAATTTAAATGTTTGAATATGAAATTATTTGGGAGGGGATGAATTGTGGTTTTAGCTTCTAAAATGTGATAATTGGGTTTTCATGAGTGTATTAGACCCGACTCAGTTGCCCGCCCACGTGAAGAGACATTGGTTATGAACTATGAAACAGTGATGGACTGCACTGAACTCCACTGCCAGACACCCAGGTAGTGATGGACTGCACTGAACTACGCTACGAGACACACAGGTAGTGATGGACTGCACTGAACTGCACTGCCAGACACCATCTTCACTACTATTGCAGCGTGAGGTGTTTCCTTCCTATAAGTCACACTGTACCTTTAAGGGCATTTTGGGAACGGCACCACATGGAGCTGTCACTGTTGTATTATCGTTGTATGCTGGATCTATGAGTGACAAGGAGATCTTCAAGCAGTCTGGAATTATATCCTTACTCACCCCTGACATCACCATTTTGGTGGATAAGGGCTTTCTCGTAGATGACATTGTTCCGTGCAAGGTCTACCAGCCAGCCTTTCTATCAAGATGCACACAGATGCCAGCGCATGAGGTTAGGGAGACCCAATCCATTGCAAGGCTGAGAGTGCATGTTGAAAGAATGATCCCAAGAGTAAAGAAGCACAAGCTGTTTGACACAGTCATCCCCCTGACCATCTCAGGCAGCATCAACTAATTATTTGCAGTGGCGTGCCTGTTGGTCAACTATCAAAACTGACTTTTGGTCAGAGCGTGGGCCAAGCCAGTGTAAATGTACATGTGTTTATTTGCTAGCAGCAAAACAATAATTTGTTTATCTATGACGTGTATAAATAATGTGTGCTGTAGTGAATATCAGGTTGTGTGGAGCTTGTATTGGCTTTAATTAGGCAATATGTTTAGGGGTGGAGAAAATAAATCAAGTAAACACAGAAAGCCCAGAATGCAAGATTGAATACAATGTTAGAGATGTGTAAATGATTAGCTGAACTATGGAACATTTGCTGAAATACTGAAATATTTTTTATTAAACAAATCTTACCAAACATCAAAATATATTTACCAAATAACCTGTTAAGTGGGCAATTCTAAATTGGGATTGGGACCCATCATTAATATCTATCTATTGTTAAGATTAAACGTTGACACTGTCTCCAACACCTTTTGACCATGATGACAGTGTCCCACGGGAGATGTTTAACAAGGTCCCTAGTAGCTATATATAACCTTTAACTACTCTCATGCTGTGCGGCTTTTCACTCTTCCTCATGGACCTGTGGCAGGCAGCCCTCATGGTGATCTCACCTGTCAATGTATCTTTGATAGATAGTGTGTAGAAGACATGAATAACATGTATTTTTAGCTAGCTAATATAACTAGCAAACTTATTTTAAGCAATCTCACAAAAATACACACATTCTCAGGTAGATTCTGTCAACATTACATAACTTTACAAGGTAACTAGCTACTACAGTTACTTGTTGATTTAGCTAGCTAGCTAATATGATTGTAGCTAACATTATATCTGTCACTGACTTGGTACTCACCTTTATAGTTGTCGATGTAGCTTCCTACAAATATCTTCAACCCCTTTTCGTTCTTGCTAGCTGGAGTCTCGGAGGCTGATTTAACAATTTGATATACATCATTAATATTAATTTGAGGCAAGTCCTGGAGACACCTATTAAAAAACTGCGACACAGTGGTAGTAATGTTATTTCGTTGATAACAACTAGACTGACTTCCGTTCTGTAGTATGCGCCACCAGAAATTGCCACACCGGTAGGAAGTGTTCTTAGAACGTTTGATCATGGAATGTGCATAAGGCCTAATGCTACAAAACATAACTCCATTCATGTTTAGATCAGACAGCAGGCTCAATCAACCAATGAAGTCATTGGTTGATATCTCTTGGTATGAACATTTTAAAGTGTAGCTATGGTGCTTAAAGATGTCTGAAACACTCTCTCATCACTCATAAATATGTAGGGATACTGGAAAAACACCATAAATAGTGTCTAGTGGTGAAGTTTCCTTTTAATTCAACTTGGTCTGGTCCACAGAATTATCACATACTATGTAATACTTTTAATTTGTTAGAGATGTCCACCAGCATAATACATGAGCCAGAGACTCCGATAGTCACTGCTTTTAAATATAAGAACACGTTTTAATACAGCTACCAGCGCTGTTGAGTAACAAACTACCACAGCAACTCAAAGCCATACCGACCATAACCACTTTTTAAAAGAATGTCAAATGCTGGCTTCCCAGTAGGCACACACTGACTGAATCATCGTTGTTTCCATATAATTTAAATGAAGTGATGTTGAACCAATGTGGAATAACCGTTGAATTGATGCCTGTGCCCAGTGTGTGAACAGTATAAAGTATTTTTCTATCTCTGTAATGTGTCTGTATCTACAGTGCCTTCAGAAAGTATTCATACCCACTGACTTATTCCATATTTTGTTGTGTTACAGCCTGAATTTAAAATGGATTTATATATATTGTTTTTGTTTTACCTATCTACAATACCCCATAATGACAATTCATTGAAAGTGAAATACAGAAATATTTGATTTACATACAGGACCAGACATTATAATAACACATATGGAATCATGTAGTAACCAAAAAAGTGTTAAACAAATCAAAATATATTTTATCATTCCATCATGTTAATTAAGGTCTATTATCTGCTTACCACATCTCAGTCTGAGGTTTTGTAACACTGGCCCCATGTTGACTCCAATGCTTCCCACATTTACATCATGTTGTCGGGGTGTCCTTTGGGTGGTGGACCATTCTTCATACTCACAGGAAACTGTTTATTACATGAAAAACACAGCAGCATTGCAGTTCTTGATATACTCAAACCGGTGGGCATGGAACCTACTACCGTACCCCGGCATTTCAATATTTTGTCTTGTTGATTCACCCTCTGAATGGCACACACACAAACCGTGTCTCAATTGTCTCAAGGCTTAAAATCCTTCTTTAACCTCTCTCCTCCCCTTCATCTACACTGTATGCTTTGTGTGGTTGATTGGCACAGAAACCAGTAGGTGGAAAATGTGTTGCATATACAGTATTTTATATAATTCTAAATATGGCATCAAAATGTTGAAAATCAGATTTCTCCCTAGCTGATCATTGTCTGCAGCCAGCTCTGATCGTAGTGTAGGCCTAATGAAACAGGCATGGAGAGTGAGCTCGTCCATGGTGGTCGATGAACTCCCAACCTTCTTGTCCGTAGCCCTGCGTGGCATCAACTGTGCATGCTGAAGTGGCTATGTTGATATCCAAGTTTTTAAACACAGGGTTGCTACAGTTATTGTTATTTGTGGTCATAAAAATGATTTAGAGTTAATTCTATGGGGGGGGGGTGTACATTTTATTTTACAGTACAAGGGGAGGGTCAATGCGTTGGGGAGGGGAGTGCATAATTTTTTATGACAGATTGAGTTGGACGCCTCTGTGCCCACAGAATACCATTGAGTCCCCATAATGCATTGCTCTTTACAGTACAGTACTGTACTGTAATATAGAATTACAGTGGTTAACTGTGAAAATGTTGCTGTACATTTACAGAAATGTGTTAGTGTAGCAACAGGCCGCCAGCTCCACTATCCTTAGGCTGCCACGCGTCCTTGTCTTTAAAGGGTAAAGAGTAGTACTACTAGGAACTACTAGTGGAGCTAGCGGCATTGTACCCCTCTCTCTCTATCCTCTTCATCTCACTTCTTCCTTGTCTTTCTCTATAGGTTCCCCACTCCATTTTTGTTTCATTTTCTTCTCTTTTCCGGGTTGAGTAGTGGGCTACTATGGCATCTGTTCCTTTCCAGTTAGTTCTATTTGTCCTCCTCTTCTCTCTGATCTTCCCTTCTTCTACTAGGCTCCCCACTCCGTTCTGCTTGTTTGTTAGTCTGCCAAGAAGATGATAATAGTTCATGTGTTAGCGTGTTGTGTTGTTGAAAGCTCACCACATTGTTGGGTTGGCACTATTTAGAATCACAGTATGGGGTCGTTCATCCTGTGGTTCTGTTCTGTGTTGTTGTTTTTGGGTGTGACATGTTGTGTACAGCATGATCATAACTAATTGCTCTGTATTGTCTTCTCAAAGAGACCACAAATAATTTCTCTCCAGATCCTGTTGTATCATAGCAACAAGAAACAATCACTGGGCAGATAGTGAGATAGAGAAGTCAAAGAAAGAACCACTCTAATACAAGATCATTTGACACAAGGTCTGTAAAAACATCAGGGGTAACACGCCATGTGGAGACTGGAACATCATTTGGAGTTTCAACCAATAACAGTACTATGAAGACATAGAGAGAGTGCAAAGTGTTTCAATGTAATATCCTCCTGACATGGACCATGGTTTATAATGTCAAGGAATCATTTGTTAAATGCTGCAGCAACGATGCCCCCTGGTGGTGACATAGAGAACATGGATGCATTTTTTATATTTGTTATTTTTTTTAACCTTTATTTAACCAGTTAGGCCAGTTGAGAACAAGTTCTCATTTACAAACTGCAACCTGGTCAAGATAAAGCACAGAAGAGTGACAAAGAATAACACAGAGTTACACATAGGATAAACAAACATACAGTCAATAACACAACAGAAAAATCTATATACATTGTTTGCAAATGGAGTAAGGAGGTAAGGCAATAAATAGGCCATAATAGCGAAGTAATTACAATTTAGCAAAATAGCACTGGAGTGATGGATGTGCAGAAGATGTGCAAGTAGAAATACTGGTGTGCAAAAGAGCAAAAAGTAAATAAAAACAATATGGGGATGAGGTAGGTAGATTGGGTGGGCTATTTACAGATGGGCTGTGTACCATTGCAGCGATCGGTAAGCTGCTCAGATAGCTGATGTTAAAAGTTAGTGAGGGAGATATAAGTCTCCAACTTCAGCGACTTTTTGCAATTTGTTCCAGTCATCGGCAGCAGAGAACTGGAAGGAAAGGTGGCCAAAAGGCTGTTGGCTTTGGGGATGACCAGTGAGATATACCTGCTGGAGCGCGTGCTATGGGTGGGTGTTGTTATGGTGACCAGTGAGCTGAAATAAGGCGGAGCTTTACCTACCAAAGACTTATAGATGACATGGAGTCAGTGGGTCTGGCGACGAATATGTAGCGAGGACCAGCCGACGAGAGTATACAAGTCACAGTGGTGGGTAGGCTTTGGTGACAAAACGGATGGCACTGTGATAGACTGCATCCAGTTTGCTGAATAGGGTGTTGGAGGCTATTTTGTAAATGACATTGCCAAAGTCGAGGATCGGTAGGATACTCAGTTTTACGACTGTATGTTTGGCAGCGTGAGTGAAGGAGGCTTTGTTTGCGAAATAGGAAGCTGATTCTAGATTTAATTTTGGATTGGAGATGCCTAATATAAGTTTGGAAGGAGCGTTTACAGTCTAGCCAGTCACCTAGGTATTTGTAGTTGTCCACATATTCAAAGTCAGAACTGTAAGGACCCGGTTACGAACCCGGGTCTCCGGAGTGAGAAACAGTCACTTAACCAACTGAGCCACGAATAGTCGGCAGAACCCAGAAGATGAGGCAGACACAGCAGTACTTGAGACGGTGTATTTAATGAAGTAGAAAGTGAAGTTCTTCAGGAAAACATGTAACTCCACAACCTCAAAAGGAATCCTACAAGAACAAAGGTAATCCTCCAAGACAAAAAAGGTAAATCCACAAGGTGGAAGGTAAAGCACAAAAAGCCTCAAAAGATACTCAAAAAAACAAACAAACAAGAACAAAAAACAGAATTCCACAAGAGAGTCCACCGGGATCAACAAGAGTTCTCAGAGTACTAGGGCTGGGTGCTAACATACAAACACAGAGCAAAGAACAGAGGAAAACAAAGGGTTTAAATACAATCAGGGGAAACGAGGCACAGGTGCAAATAATAATGGGATCAAGGGAAAACAAAAGGTCATAAGGCACAATGGGGGCATCTAGTGACCAAAAACCGGAACAACCCTGGCCAAATCCTGACAAGAACCGTCCAGGGTAGTGACGCTAGTAGGGTGGGTGGGTGTGGGCAGCGATCAGGTTGAAGAGCATGCATTTAGTTTTACTAGCGTTTAAGAGCAGTTGGAGGCCACGGAAGGAGTGTTGTATGACATTGATCCTCGTTTGGAGGTTTGTTAACACAGTCCATTTGTCCATGGTGTGTAATTGCTCTACAGTAGTGTTATTTATGACAAGGCTGTGGACTGGTGATGTTTGTTGGTGCTGTCTGTTCATGGGTCTTAGCCATAAAGACAGGTAGGTTATGGTTGCCATTGTGCATAATTTACTAAAATTACAACTTAACAGGTAAAGAAGTATTCTTCGATAACCTATGCAGATAAAGAGACATATGTTTTACATAGAATTAGGCATAATGATAATGGCACCAGAATGCAGGAAACATCTGTTTCAGGTGTTTGAAAAACACTCCATCCTCTCATACTTTGTGCCCCTTGACACCCCTGACAGTGACACTTAGGATACACAGTGAAACCACACTACGTCACTGTGAAGCAAGTCACCTAAGCAGAGTATCGTACAGTCCTTTCTGAAGGCTATCTTTGGGGAGAGCCACCAGACCCAAAAAACATCAAACTAAAATTCCACCATGACTTCCATGCTGACTGAATACATTTCAAAGTCTGTCTGTGGCGATGGAATGAATATTCAAATGGATGGTGGTTCTCTAGCGTTATGTCTAACCTTACCTAATCATAACTCGTTCTCAAACCTCTCCTAATTCCTAACAGTTTACAAGTTTAACAAATGTAATGGATTCCATAAACATGTAAATAGTGAAACGTTAAAAAAAGTAATCCTGAAGCTATACTAAATATGTACACATCACCAAATAATTGATCCAAACACACTGTTTTGCAATGAATGTCTACAGTAGCCTCAACAGAACTCTGTAAGGTAGCACCATGGTGTGGCTCGAGGACAACTAGCTTCCATCCTCTTCTGAGTACATTGACTTCAATACAAAACTTAGGAGGTTCATGGTTCTCACCCCCTTCCATAGACTTACACAGTAATTAGGATGCTTCCAGAGCTTTCAGAGCAGCATGAACTGACATGTTGTCCACCCAATCAAAGGACCAGAAGAATGAATCTAGTACTGAAAGCATAAGCTACAGCTAGCTAGCATTGCAGTGCATACACTGTGGTGAGTAGTTGACTCGAAGAGAGAGAAAGACGATAGTTGAACAGTTTTGAGTTAATTTCTTTAAAAATGAAGGTGAAGCAAGAGAAAGGGAGCTATATTTATTTTCACTTTCACTACAGCTAGCTATTTTAGCCTACTCAAACACCCATCTCAAACAGAGAGGGATGCTATGTTAGCTCGCTGGCTATGAGTATCCAACACTGGAACTCAAGCCAAGGTAAGCTTTTGGTTTTATTAATTTATTGCCAGCCGGGCTCGCCAATGTAACTGCTAAACTGTTTGCTGACTGTACACTGTACTGCATTACTGTAGCGGGTTTACTAATGCCTTAGTTCTAGTAGCTATGTTGACTATGAGACTTTAGCGATGGTGACTATGATATAGGCTAGGTGTAGCAGATAGCGGATATAATATAAAGGTTTGGCTTGGAAAGGTTTTTTCGCCTGGTTACAGACAGCTGATGTGTTGTGCACTGAAGTCCACAAGCGAAGAGAAAAGATGAGAGGAGGAGAGTGCGTAGCTGCAGAAGGAATAATACAACAAGCAAAGTGTTCATGCTGTTTCTATGTGGCTGCTATGAAAGTGAACTGTGTTTGCGTGTGGTCTTAGGTGTATTCATTCCGCCGATTCTGTTGAAAAATGTTTTTTAAACCGAAGCAAACCTAAAGAATCCAGGATGAACATACATGAATGTATCCATTAGAAACTCTTGTTTGCAACTGTTGGACTAATGATTACACCCTAGATCAGCTAGATGCAGGCAAGTGTGCGCAAGGCATTCTTGAATGTGTCACTGTCTGTCATCTTGATTAATTACATTTTTCTCTCAACCTGTGCACCTACATTGTAAACTTTCATTCATAAGCTAGGTTGTAGCAACCTCATGATGGGTATAGAGAACATTTGAGTATCATGTAGTAGCCTAAACCTATCGATGTTACATTTAGCTGGGTGAATGGAATATGAATGACAGGCATCCAATTTGCTATAATAGAAATAAGGCCATGCTCACAAAAACAATAATCGTTCTTAAACGTCACCAACTGCCAATGAGGGGAAGGTAAGTATGTAAGTTTCTCTCAGAGGCCGACACATCACCTCATCCATCCCCAGAGTGTCACAGCCTGGCCCTGCATGGTGGCGATGGACCTCCCTTTTTTCTCTCCTCCCTGACTGGCTGACACAGATTGCCTCACCCTGTCACTCCACTCTTGTCCTCTTCTCTCCTGACACCTCCCCCATCTCCTCCCCTCCTCCTTTCCTATCCTCCCTAAATGTTTGACACAGATAGAATCACCCCCTCACTGCCCTCCCCTTCTCAATCCTGTATACCACCTCGCCTCCTCACCCTCAGCTCTCCTCCTTGTCATTCTCATCCTCATACTATTTCCCTCCTCCTCCTCCCTTCCCCTTTCCCCTCTGCCTCTTCTTCCCCTCCTTTGCTTCCCTTCCCAGAGTGTGTGACAGAGATTACATCATCCTCTTACTCCCCCCCTACCCCTTTGCCTCCTCCCTCGTCATCTCCGGAAGGTTGGCCTTTGACAGGACGAGTGAAGATAAGGGTGTGGGGGTGGCCGCCCGACCATCCTAGACACACACACACACACACACACACACACACACACACACACACACACACACACACACACACACACACACACACACACACACACACACACACACACACACACACACACACACACACACACACAAACAAACAAACACAGCATCTCCGAGGTCAGAGAGGCTAATTGGTTTGTGCACATCTGTGACAGATCATTAGCCATCACAATGGCTACGGTGAAGCGACTGCTCTCTCTGTGGCCAAAGGAAATAGCAATAGATTGTGTAAATTGAAAGTTGGAGCGACACAAATCACAATGTTTGGGACAATCTGCATCGGTCTGTTGTCTTTAGGAGTTTTCCAGACATTCTATTTTCAGTGTTTTTGTTTGTGTTAAATCCTGTTGCAGGCTCTGGGAAGGGTTACTGCTATGGAACAGTGGGACAATATGCTTTGTTGAATTGTTATAAAATCGTGCAGGGTGTAGCTAGGCTACCGTAGCTCTCCTTCAAATCAAACATTTTAAGATGGAATATTTTCTTTACTTCTATCTATGTGTAACAGCATTTATTCAGAGAACAGGTTGATGAAAACTGTTGAACTGTAACAAAACATAGGAGGGAGTAGACAGGAATATGTGTCCCTCTCCTTGCAGATACATCAAAGATAAATGAAGATTGATCCCTAGCCTTCCTTCTACAAATTGATTCAAGTGACAAACAACAACAATGCCTGCTCTGATGATTTACTGCAGACTAATCCTGGGTGTTGTCTGTGTCAATGTTGTGGCACCTGTACCAACGGAATTACAGTTTTTTTTTATCACTTTGGTGAATGTGGTACATTTTCAGAACTCTAAGCACAAACATCAAAAAAGGTTATCAAAATGACTCATGTTTTAACACTCTGCACATTCTTAATTGACTGGGTACAACAAACAAATTCACAAATTCACTTGTTCACTGCACCAAATCACTATTTTGAGGCGGCAGGGTAGCCTAGTGGTTAGAGCGTTGGACTAGTAACCGGAAGCTTACAAGTTTAAATCCCTGAGCTGACAAGGTACAAATCTGTTATTCTGCCCCTGAACAGGCAGTTAATCCACTGTTCCTAGGCCGTCATTGAAAAGAAGAATTTGTTCTTAACTGACTTGCCTAGTTAAATAAAGGTAAAAAATAAAATTTGAGGACAAATTCAATCTAACTATCTGCTTTTCAAAATGTGACATTAACATGATTTATTTTGCCATTTGTTTCACAGTACAATTAACTGTTACTTAATCAAACTGGTCAAAACTGATAACCACAATGATGTAGTGCCTAGTTAGCATATATACGGTAGTTTCATAACTGCTTAACACTATAAATTCTATATTTGTAAATGTATCAATTTGACAAAAATGTATGTTGGAAGGAAAAACCAAATCACTACATCATTCTCCATCGACCAGTAACAGGACAACGTGGAAAGAGTCACTTTATGTGCTACCATTTGGAATTATAGTGTAGTGTACAATGCACTGCCATGGGGGGGTGCAACTCAATATTTTGTGATATATAATATATACTCAGTGTATATTTACCATGTACTACTTTTTTCTATTCAGCACTTAAACAAGAACACTTTTGAAATGTGTATATTGTATTTTTAGCTATTGGATTAAATGGTAGTTAAAATTACTAAATAGTGAACCTATCATTGATGTATTGATGACTAAACAAAATATTCTTATGGTATTTCACGGAAAACATTGTTGTTGCATGAATGACTAAGGGGTGAAAGATGTGGAAATCCCAATGAATGCACAATCAAATGTGGAACAGAACACCTCAATGGCAACAATAAGACTCAATTACCAGACCTGACAATGCTGCCGGGTGCTGGGAAGAGAGATACACCGTGAAGTGATGTCTGTACAGGATACAGGGAGATAGGGGGCTAGGGGGCGAGACGAGCAGAGTGTTAACACTGGAACACGCTGCATTTGTCACCTCATAGAGGCAAGGAAAGGGCTGACAGGGTAAGAAAATAAGAAGCGACTGTTGATGTTGTCTGTAATGGTCATTTCAGGGCCTCGACAGGACCAAGCGAACTGTGCATCATACCGGCTGTATTTTTGTATTTTGAAAGTTCTGTATATCTTGACAACTTTATTGCCGTCATGCAACACATTTTGTATTTGTATTTAGTTTTTTTTCTTCTGACGTTCTGAATGTTACCAGAAGATATTTGTTATGTTCTTTTGAAGTTCACATATGTTGTGAAAACAGCGTTGAGACATTACAAGATATAGACTAGGTTCCTAAAACACAAAATCTGTCCAGTTGTGCTGACATTTATAAAACGTTTTTCTTCATGTACACAAAACATTCCCCTAATGTTGCAAAAAATGTCACTTTTTTTTGTTTATTACTTAAAAGTTCCCAAAACATGTAATTAGGATTGGGGGAACAGCATATTCATTCAGATCAGAAAGGTGAACCAGCACAAATATTTTGCAACTTCTTGATTAAAGCAATTTTCAGGGACATTGCTCTGCTTACAAAAGCATTCAGCAGCATTAACCACTCAAATATTGGCCATTCTTTCTACCCAGACTGGGTTTGTGTGCCAGATTCACCTACCTACCTGCCTGCCGTGAATTGATTTAAGTGATTATTACATTTCCTCAATTTTTTCCCAGTACAAATATCAATGTGGTCACCAGAGGGGAGAAGGCATTCATTAAAGAAGAGTTGTCACTTTCATTCAAAATCGATAGCTTTTAGCTTCAGAAATTCAGAAAAACGAAGTGCGGTACACTATTTACTGGATCACTGAGGTGAAAATACAAGTCATTTTTCGACACTTTCCATGTTCTTAAAAGTGATTAAAGACTAAGGGTTAAACAGATTAGAGCTTTACGCTGAATAAAATGATGAAACAATGTTGAGCCCTGTCTCCCAAATCCTCTCGGTTCTCCTGTCATCCCCGTCTGTCTGGCCAAGATGAACATAATTTGGAGGTAGCATACACACCTGCTGCGTGTGAACTACTAGCCTCGACACGATGACAGACAGGAGTCTGAGGACACAAAAATGAAACCAAACAGCTGTCTTTTTTCAAAGATCACAGACGGCAGACGTTAGTGTGACTCCAGCTGTGAGTGAGCTGGCATAAAACAACTTCCTGTACAGCAAGCCAATGAATGTTTTAAAGTTGGTCCCAGTGCTTAATTTGTAAATGGGGAGGTGCTGGAACAAAAGTGACCTTGGGAGCTCTGAGGTACCGGAACGCATGAGAAGAAAACACCTTTATAATAAAGCATTGAGTGCATAAAATTACATTTGCGTAGTGATATAGGGCAGTAGAGTAGAGGCATGTACACATGGGGAACATGCAGCTTAGGGTTCAGGGAAAAAAATGTGCCTTTTAGAAATGCATTTCATGCAATTCTATAAAGAAATAATTATTAAGTCCATTGCTGGAAAGCTGAGAGTTGGAGGCTCATGTCTATCAGAGCAGAGAGAGTGAGAGAGATACAGGTGTGCTACTCACACAGCCATGGCCACGCATTTGTCTCAAACATAGGTAACAATGTAACGCAAATCATAAGCCCGGGACGACCCAACCAAATCAACTCTTAGAATATCAGGCTGACAATCTCATTGTTCACAGGGGGCAGGACAATTAACCAAGAGGCAACTCGAAAGAACTTTGATTGCTTTAATTCAAATTTTGACACTGCAAAAAGGGACATTTATTTTTCATGCCAGGAGAGGTACCAGATCTGGCCAAATCGGTCACAGAATGAAACAGTCCAAAATGGAGAGGTGCCAGATTCTCTTCTGGCAGGATCTGGCTCACATTAAGCACTGGTTGGTTCCTCTTAGTACACCATCCACCAAGTGCTCAATTCATAGCATCTTAATTCAAAATAAGATCCAAGTCTAAAAAAATCCTTGCATTTCAGACTCTGACACAAATTCAAATGCAGAACAAAATATTTCTGCAACCATTGTGATGATATTTATCACATTTATCACATTTATCAGCACAACGGTTTGATTTGTTTGATCGTAGCTAGCTACATAGCTAGCTACATAGCCGTCTTTGTATCAAAGATAATTGTGTAGTCTAGAGCGATTTTCTAGGTTAGCTAGCCAGCTATTGTCGTTCTTTTAATGCAACGTAACGTAATCAACACTGCTAGCTAGCCAGCTAGCCCCCGAATAGCAGCACTGTAGAAACTATTACACTCAACGGAACGACTTGATTAGTGTAGTGTCAACAACGCAGCCACTGCCAGCTAGCCTACTTCAGCAGTACTGTATCATTTTAATCATTTTAGTCAATAAGATTCTTGCTACGTAAGCTTAACTTTCTGAACATTCGAGACGTGTAGTCCACTTGTCATTCCAATCTCCTTGCATTAGCGTAGCCTCTTCTGTAGCCTGTCAACTATGTGTCTGTCTATCCCTGTTCTCTCCTCTCTGCACAGACCATACAAACGCTCCACACCGCGTGGCCGCGGCCACCCTAATCTGGTGGTCCCAGCGCGCACGTCCCACGTGGAGTTCCAGGTCTCCGGTAGCCTCTGGAACTGCCGATCTGCGGCCAACAAGGCAGAGTTCATCTCAGCCTATGCCTCCCTCCAGTCCCTCGACTTCTTGGCACTGACGGAAACATGGATCACCACAGATAACACTGCTACTCCTACTGCTCTCTCTTTGTCCGCCCACGTGTTCTCGCACACCCCGAGAGCTTCTGGTCAGCGGGGTGGTGGCACCGGGATCCTCATCTCTCCCAAGTGGTCATTCTCTCTTTCTCCCCTTACCCATCTGTCTATCGCCTCCTTTGAATTCCATGCTGTCACAGTTACCAGCCCTTTCAAGCTTAACATCCTTATCATTTATCGCCCTCCAGGTTCCCTCGGAGAGTTCATCAATGAGCTTGATGCCTTGATAAGCTCCTTTCCTGAGGACGGCTCACCTCTCACAGTTCTGGGCGACTTTAACCTCCCCACGTCTACCTTTGACTCATTCCTCTCTGCCTCCTTCTTTCCACTCCTCTCCTCTTTTGACCTCACCCTCTCACCTTCCCCCCCTACTCACAAGGCAGGCAATACGCTTGACCTCATCTTTACTAGATGCTGTTCTTCCACTAACCTCATTGCAACTCCCCTCCAAGTCTCCGACCACTACCTTGTATCCTTTTCCCTCTCGCTCTCATCTAACACCTCCCACACTGCCCCTACTCGGATGGTATCGCGCCGTCCCAACCTTCGCTCTCTCTCCCCCGCTACTCTCTCCTCTTCCATCCTATCATCTCTTCCCTCTGCTCAAACCTTCTCCAACCTATCTCCTGATTCTGCCTCCTCAACCCTCCTCTCCTCCCTTTCTGGATGTCATAAGGTGAATGCACCAATTTGTAAGTCGCTCTGGATAAGAGCGTCTGCTAAATGACTTAAATGTAAATGTAAATGTTTCTGCATCCTTTGACTCTCTATGTCCCCTATCCTCCAGGCCGGCTCGGTCCTCCCCTACCGCTCCGTGGCTCGACGACTCAGTGCGAGCTCACAGAACAGGGCTCCGGGCAGCCGAGCGGAAATGGAGGAAAACTCGCCTCCCTCGGACCTGGCATCCTTTCACTCCCTCCTCTCTACATTTTCCTCCTCTGTCTCTGTTGCTAAAGCCACTTTCTACCACTCTAAATTCCAAGCATCTGCCTCTAACCCTAGGAACCTCTTTGCCACCTTCTCCTCCCTCCTGAATCCTCCTCCCCCTCCCCCCCTCCTCCCTCTCTGCAGATGACTTCGTCAACCATTTTGAAAAGAAGGTCGACGACATCCGATCCTCGTTTGCTAAGTCAAACGACACCACTGGTTCTGCTCACACTGCCCTACCCTGTGCTCTGACCTCTTTCTCCCCTCTCTCTCCAGATGAAATCTCGCGTCTTGTGACGGCCGGCCGCCCAACAACCTGCCCGCTTGACCCTATCCCCTCCTCTCTTCTCCAGACCATTTCCGGAGACCTTCTCCCTTACCTCACCTCGCTCATCAACTCATCCCTGACCGCTGGCTACGTCCCTTCCGTCTTCAAGAGAGCGAGAGTTGCACCCCTTCTGAACCTACACTCGATCCCTCCGATGTCAACAACTACAGACCAGTATCCCTTCTTTCTTTTCTCTCCAAAACTCTTGAACGTGCCGTCCTTGGCCAGCTCTCCCGCTATCTCTCTCAGAATGACCTTCTTGATCCAAATCAGTCAGGTTTCAAGACTAGTCATTCAACTGAGACTGCTCTTCTCTGTATCACGGAGGCGCTCCGCACTGCTAAAGCTAACTCTCTCTCCTCTGCTCTCATCCTTCTAGACCTATCGGCTGCCTTCGATACTGTGAACCATCAGATCCTCCTCTCCACCCTCTCCGAGTTGGGCATCTCCGGCGCGGCCCACGCTTGGATTGCGTCCTACCTGACAGGTCGCTCCTACCAGGTGGCGTGGCGAGAAACTGTCTCCTCACCACGCGCTCTCACCACTGGTGTCCCCCAGGGCTCTGTTCTAGGCCCTCTCCTATTCTCGCTATACACCAAGTCACTTGGCTCTGTCATAACCTCACATGGTCTCTCCTATCATTGCTATGCAGACGACACACAATTAATCTTCTCCTTTCCCCCTTCTGATGACCAGGTGGCGAATCGCATCTCTGCATGTCTTGCAGACATATCAGTGTGGATGACGGATCACCACCTCAAGCTGAACCTCGGCAAGACGGAGCTGCTCTTCCTCCCGGGGAAGGACTGCCCGTTCCATGATCTCGCCATCACGGTTGACAACTCCATTGTGTCCTCCTCCCAGAGCGCTAAGAACCTTGGCGTGATCCTGGACAACACCCTGTCGTTCTCAACTAACATCAAGGCGGTGGCCCGTTCCTGTAGGTTCATGCTCTACAACATCCGCAGAGTACAACCCTGCCTCACACAGGAAGCGGCGCAGGTCCTAATCCAGGCACTTGTCATCTCCCGTCTGGATTACTGCAACTCGCTGTTGGCTGGGCTCCCTGCCTGTGCCATTAAACCCCTACAACTCATCCAGAACGCCGCAGCCCGTCTGGTGTTCAACCTTCCCAAGTTCTCTCACGTCACCCCGCTCCTCCGCTCTCTCCACTGGCTTCCAGTTGAAGCTCGCATCCGCTACAAGACCATGGTGCTTGCCTACGGAGCTGTGAGGGGAACGGCACCTCAGTACCTCCAGGCTCTGATCAAGCCCTACACCCAAACAAGGGCACTGCGTTCATCCACCTCTGGCCTGCTCGCCTCCCTACCACTGAGGAAGTACAGTTCCCGCTCAGCCCAGTCAAAACTGTTCGCTGCTCTGGCCCCCAATGGTGGAACAAACTCCCTCACAACGCCAGGACAGCGGAGTCAATCACCACCTTCCGGAGACACCTGAAACCCCACCTCTTTAAGGAATACCTAGGATAGGATAAAGTAATCCTTCTCACCCCCCTTAAAAGATTTAGATGCACTATTGTAAAGTGGCTGTTCCACTGGATGTCATAAGGTGAATGCACCAATTTGTAAGTCGCTCTGGATAAGAGCGTCTGCTAAATGACTTAAATGTAAATGTAAATCTAAATTTTTCTCAAACTAACTGCCAAAGCCAGCAGTTTCCTTCCAAAAGCTTATGTTTTGCATATTTTGCTGATGTTGAAGTTTCACGTTGAATCAGAGCTTTTGGTTCTATGTAGGAAGACATAGGCAGGTAGGGTAGTTACAGTAAGAGGTGTGAGTACCACACTACACTGCTCAGCCTGGCTGAGATGGTCTGTGTGGAGCTGGTGCAAACTGCAGACCACATCAGAATGTACAGATGAGCGTGCCACCCTGACAATAAACATATCCGTTTCCTCTCTGCCTTTTCTACCTGTGTGTATTGTGGCCTGTTACTGCATGGGTAATATCCTGCATTTCACATTAAACCTATTGTGTAGATTCAAGGAAAGTGAGAGACCTGAGTTGACTGATGCATCCTGCTTTTCTTAGCTCTATAGTATTCCATTTGCTTATAGGAGCTACACCATACCTTCCTCTCTGGTGGGATCTGTGTCCTCCCTCACCTCAACAGTTTCCAGTGGAGAGATGGAGAGAGCCTCCCTCACACAGCTGATTGGAATCTGTTATACAGTAAGACACTGTAAGACTTTGTTGTAGGAAGAAGTGTGGGCAGAAACCACTGCCCTGTACCTTTCCTAAAGGCTTTGCATGGTAACTTTCACACCTCGCTGCTGCTTACTGGCTCTAAAAAAAAATGCATATAAGAAGAAAAAAAACGTAAGCTGGAAATCATGACATTTACACTCCAAATCATCTCACAATGTAGCTCTTTGGAAAATAAAGACACACACGTATAGAACATAAATATAACAAAGTCTGGTGTTAATAGAACCCTGAGTGAAGGAATTAGAATATTCACATGCACGGCATAATTCTACAATAAGACTAAATGTTTCCCATGTCTTTCTCAGTTAATAACTAATCACTGATGTGATCTAATGTAAGCTTCACTGGGGTCGGAAACAGGATATATAGGCCTGTGGTTAAACCAAACAATAGATACACAAATTCTGTGAAAATAGGGTCTTCAGACAGTAAACGCCCCCATGTGCTAACATTCACTAAATGCTATCTGTGGTTATCACATTGACAAGTGACAGTGTGGTTGGTGTTGAATTACTATGACGGTTTATCATGCTTTTTACACGATTTTGCATCAGGCAAGTGTGAGAAGTGCATTGATGACTCAAAGCAAGAAGATGATAGGTGTACACTGTACCTGGAAACCTCAAATAATACTTTCCATAAAACATTTTTTTTACAACTGGTTTAAAAAATATTCCATTTAACTCCCTCTCAGACAATCATGACACTTTGAATTGTTATATCTACCACAAATACATTGTGATTTTTAATGGACCCACTCAATCACACATTACTGGCTCTATTTGACAGATTATTGGTTATATACAGTTTCATTTTAATGCAATCCATGTGTATGTCAGTCCCAGCCATGTGCCTCTGTATGGATTGCAGGGAATGAAATTGAGCCAAACTCACTCAGAGATCATGTAGGAGGCAGATGACTCAATCCCAAACCACCAAGCAGTCTAAACCAAGCCCACAGCAGCCCTGTAGTCTACACACTACTGCCGGTTTAGACCACTGGAGAGATGTTGTGGCTCACCCTTTAACAACCAAAGGTACCATCATTCTACTGGCTTCTCTGAAAATACTCTCATTCATTGACCTTTGTCTGTCTTGGTTTGAGCGTTTCCAGTAAGCTGGATACAAACTGTCCCTTCATATCCACCTCAACTTCACCCAGAGCTCAGTAAGGAAATAGTAAGTACAACACATTTTGTCATTGTATTTATTTATTTATTTATTTTTATTTCACCTTTATTTAACCAGGTAAGCCAGTTGAGAACAACTTCTCATTTACAACTGCGACCTGGCCAAGATAAAGCAAAATAGTGCAACAAAAACAAGAACACAGGGTTACACATGGAATAAACAAACAAACAGTATCGATTTGATTTGATTTAATTTGATTTGATTTTGATTTACAGTCAATAACACAATAGCAAAAAAGTCTATATACAGTGTTTGCAAATGGCGTGAGGAGGTAAGGCAATAAATAGGCAATAGTATCGAAGTAATTACAATTTAGCAAATTAACACTGGAGTGATGGATGTGCAGATGATGATGTGCAAGTAGAAATACTGGTGTGCAAAAGAGCAACAAGTAAATAAAAACAATATGGGGTTGAGGTAGGTAGATTGGATGGGCTATTTACAGATGGCTATGTACAGGTGCAGTGATCGGTTAGTTGCACAGAGAGCTGATGTTAAAAGTTGGTGAGGGAGATATACTGTAAGTCTCCAACTTCAGCAATTTTTGCAATTTGTTCCAGTCATTGACAGCAGAGAACTAGAAGGAAAAGCGGCCAAATGAGATGTTGGCTTTGGGGATGACCAGTGAGATATACCTGCTGGAGCATGTGCAATGGGTGGGTGTTGTTATCGTGACCAGTGAGCTGAGATAAGGCCGGAGCTTTACCTAGCAAAGACTTATAGATGACCTGGAGCCAGTGGGTCTGGCGATGAATATGTAGCGAAGGCCAGCCGACGAGAGCATACAGGTCGCAGTGGTGGAATCTACAGGAGTGCAAGTTTCACCATTGCACGTACATCGGCGAAACTTTGGCACATGAGAACTATTAGAATATGGCAAATGTTAGTCAATTATTGCATTCTAACCCTGCTGGCTTTCGTGGGCTACCTGAGACATAAAACAGCTCGGTGGGAGGGTATACAGGCTGTCGGCAATTTATTAATGCATTATTTGCCAAAATGGGTAATGGAAACAATTCAACTACTTATTTTTTTTAAGTATAACGTCAATAAGTCCAACTGTTTTGATCGACACAAGATAGTTCAATGGAAACTCACCCTAGCAGGAAATTGTCGCATTTTCTATGCAAACTTTCATATGGACTCTGTATTATTACTTGAAACACTTGAAAGTCGGATCAACATGAAAAACAGAATATGTAACAACTAGAAAGGTTGAGATCATGCAGCAAAATCCCAAAATGTGCCATTCATTGTCATGATAGCATAATACCCCTTTGATAAAAACCTTCCTAGCATGTCCAAGAGAGTGTTGCCAGCTAGTCTCTCTAAGGCCATAGAGGAGAATGGGATTGATTTCATAGTACCAGTAGAATCATGTAGAGAATGTTGAGGTTGCTTGGCAACACACAACCTGTGACCAATTTGGTTTGCCATTTTCTTACCTTTATTTAACTAGGCATGTCAGTTAAGAACACATTTTCATTTTCAATGGCAGCCTACTTGTAAAGCACCCCAGGACAAACCCTCCCCTGGACGACACTGGGCCAATTGTGCACCGCCCTATAGGACTCCTGATCACAGCTGGTTGTGATACTACCTGGGATCAAACCTGGGTCTGTAGTGACACGATGCGATACAGTGCCTTAGACCGCGATGCAGTGCCTTAGACCGCTGCTCCACTCGGGAGGCTTGCTGTTATTGTCAGCATGGTGTGGCGAATGGGATTTAATTCAAAACTCAGGAAATGCAGTTTAGCTTTGTATTAAGCTAAATCTGATAATAGGCCAACATTGTAAAAGCAGAACTAAATCAAGATATGCTGTCAGTAGCTATGTTTCCATTAACTTGTACCGTGATTTTTTTTCGACATTTAGCTTGCTTAGAAAATGCGACAATTTCCTGCTAGGGTGAGTTTCCATTCGACTATCTTGTGTCGATCAAAACAGTTGGACTTAATGACATTATACTTTTTTTAAAGTAGTTGAAGTGTTTCCATTACCCATTTTGGCAAATAATGCATTAATAAATTGCCGACAGCCTGTATACCCTCCCACCGAGCTGTTTTATGTCTCAGGAAGAATGCAATAATTGACTAACATTTGTCATATTCTAATAGATCTCATGTGCCAAAGTTTCGCCAATGAACGTAGATCTGAAATAATTGGTTGGTGAAACCAGCCAACCAGAAAAGCAAGGTGGAGCAATTCAGGCATTCTTCAAAGTCAGGAAAATACTTGTCCTGCAAATATATGTTTTGTTCTATGTTTGGAGCAGTAAGCATTTAGAGTTGAAATCCCATGCCACTTCCATTACACATTACACAAAAATTGTATATTTGTGCCTACCATCAGTCAGAATGTTGTACCAGTTTAAGTAGTTTTAGTGTTGAACAATGTTGAAACTATCTTTTGACTCTATCAGTTCTGCAAAGATCTTGTGATATGCAAGAGCTGCACTGTGAAGAGGTCAATGTGCATTCTCCAGTAGCTTAATGATTAATTTTCAATAACTCAACTAGCTACTGTACAGAGTGGGTTATTGTAACATTCACAGGACCTTACTGTAGCTAAATACATCACACTGACAGACATGATGATCTGGTAAGGAATTGTTTTTAACAGTGACATATAGGCCGGATATACAGTGCGAGTCAAAAGTTTGGACACACCTAAACATTCAAGGGTTTTTCTTTATTTGTACTACTTTCTATCTTGTAAAATAATATCAAAAACATCAACACTATGAAATAACACATATGGAATCAGGAAGTAACCAAAAAAGTGTTAAACCAATTAAAATATATTTTATATTTGAGATTCTTCAAAGTAGCCACACTTGATGAGAGCTTTGCAGAGTCCTGTCCTTATCTCAACCAGCTTAACTTGGAATGTTTTTCCAACAGTCTTGAAGGAGTTCCTACATATGTTGAGCAGATGCTGCTTTTCCTTAACTCTGTGGTTCAACTCATCCCAAACCATCTCAATTGGGTTGAGGTTGGGTGATTGTGGAGGCCATATCATCTGATGCAGCACTCCATCCGTCTCAGTTAAATAGCCCTTACACAGGCTGGAGGTGTGTTGGGTCATTGTCCTGTTGAAAAACAAATGATAGTCCCACTAAGTTCAAAACCAGATAGGATGGCATATTGCTGCAGAATGCTGTGGTATCCATGCTGGTTAAGTGTGCCTTGAATTTCAAATAAATCACAGACAGTGTCACCAGCAAAGCACCCCCACACCATCACACCTCCTCCTCCATGATTCATGGTGGGTACCACACATGCGGATATCATCCGTTTACCTACTCTGTGACTTACAAAGACATGGCGGTTGGAACCAAAAATCTCAAATTTGGAGTCATCAGACCAAAGGACAGATTTCCACTAGTCTAATGTCCATTGCTCGTGTTTCTTGGCCCAGGCAAGTCTCTTCTTCTTATTGGTGTCCTTTAGTAGTGGTTTCTTTGTAGCAATTCGACCATGAAGACCTGAATCATTCAGTCTCCTCTAAACAGTTGATGTTGAGATTTGTCTGTTACTTGAACTCTCTGAAGCCTTTATTTGGGCTGCAATCTGAGGTGCAGTTAATGCTAATGAACTTATCCTCCACAGCAGAGGTAACTCTGGGTCTTCGTTTTCTGTGGCGGTCCTCATGCCAGTTTCTTCATAGAGATTGATGGATTTTGCGACTACACTTGAAGAAACTTTCAAAGTTCTTGACATTTTCCGGATTTACTGACCCTCATGTCTTAAAGTAATGATGTTCGGTCGTTTCTCTTTGCTTATTTGAACTGTTCTTGCCATAATATGGTATTTTACCAAATAGGGCTATCTTCTGTTTTCCCCCCCTACCTTATCACAAAACAACTGATTGGCTAAATCACATTAAGACTGAAAGAAATTTCACAACGTAACTTTTAACAAGGCACACCTGTTAATTTAAATACATTCCATGAAGCTGGTTGAGAGAATACCAAGCGTGTGCAAAGCTGTCATCAAGGCAAAGGGTGGCTACTTCAAAGAATCACAAATATAAAATATATTTAGATTTGTTTAACACTTTTTTGGTTGCCTCATGATTCCATATGTGTTATTTCATAGTTTTGATGTCTTCACTATTATTATGCAATGTAGAAAAGAGTACAAATAAAGAAAAACCCCTTCAATAAGTAGGTGTCCATACTTTTGAATGGTAATGTAAATTAAATATGCCTCCAATAAGCTACACCTGCAATAGGCTGCTGCTGCTACAGTATAGCTGCCAATCATCAAGTGATGTGCATGTTGTCAACAGAAATGTCAGTGACCAGTAGGTTACTGGCAATGATTGCTAGTTTCAGCAACTGTCCTCTAGGTTACTGGGAATATTTTGCCAGTAAGTTACTGTACATTTTACTATAGCTTACTAACTGGTAGTTTCCAGGTAAGAAATGACAAGTTCACAGCAACTTCTGGCAACAAGTTTCCATTTATTTACTGGATAACTTCTTTACAGTGCAGCTTATTACTGACACATTTTCTTACAACGTTTTCAGAACAGACAGTGTCAAAAGAGGTACTTAAACTTGCATCAGCAGACACTTAAACTGCTATAAAAAAAATCACCATGGCCCCAATTATACTAATGTATCCCACCAGTACATTGCCCCCACCTATATTTCAAAGTGCCGTGATGATCATACCTTATATTCAAAATATTGGGTAGAACAATGTCCCGAACTGTACCCTGTAAGTTCATATGTGTACCTGTGATGAGTACCTTTGACCTTTTTGTATCCCAGGGAACAACACGATAGTATACCCTAACAATACCATTATTTTACTGTTTTATTATATGTTCCAAGCAAGGAGTAGGAACCTGGTGGCACTGCAGAAAAATGTATGCACTCACACCCAAGAGGTTGCTAATACAAAGAATGAATGTATACTCTACGATGTCATGTGTCCTTGAGCACTGCTAGTTTAAATCAAATCAAAGTGTTTTGTCACATGCACCGAATACAACCTTACAGTGAAATGCTTACTTACAGGCTCTAACCAATAGTGAGAAAAAAAGTGTGTGTGTGTGTGTGTGTGTGTGTGTGTGTGTGTGTGTGTGTGTGTGTGTGTGTGTGTGTGTGTGTGTGTGTGTGTGTGTGTGTGTGTGAGTAAAGGAATAAATCAACAGTAAAAAGACATTTGAAAATAAGATAAGTTTATGTTATGGTGGTGGTGATAATTGCACAATTATTTATTGTAGTTGATTCCAGGCAGCTTTTAGCAAAGTGCAGACATGCATCCTTGCCAATTAGTCTGTGGCCCATATCTCTTTCGTTCTCTAAAATCTGGTGGTGTAGCTGCACTGTGGTGGGACATTTCAGGTTAGGACTGAGATTTTATAATGTTCAAATCTCATAAAAGGATAACTCCCAATTGTGCTCACAGTACAGCTTTTTACAGTAATTGAAATCAGATATGTCAGCATACTCTCAATCTATAGAAATAACTATTTGTTTTTGTATGTATTTTTACTGCAACTTTAGGCAAAGTGCAGCAGTGTATTCTTGGCAATACTTACTGTATATAGCCAATCTTCATAATTTTGGCATACCTGGTGGCAGAACAGAAACTTCAGGTAGCTAGCAATCAAGATGTTGTGAGTTCAAATCCCAAGTGAGGTTGAGTCACAAGTATTCATCATCCTGTCCTTTCAAATGAACACCTGTATTTAGCTGTAAAGAAATTTGCCTCCCCATGATGTCACATTTATTTCACATGAGATTGTTTTCACATGTTGTCACTTGTACTTTTTTTTATCATGTTCAAATTGTGCATCCCAATGATGTCACATTTATTTCAAATTAATATCACATGAAATAATTTTCTCACATGTGCTAACATGTTGTCATGTGTAGTTTTATGTTATCATATGTTGCTCCACATGTTATCACATTAACTTCACAAGTTTAATTGTCACATGCGCCGAATACAACGGAGGGGGGTAGCCAGTCTGATTAGCTGTTCAGGACTCTTATGGCTTAGGGCAGAAGCAAGACTTGGTGCTCCGGTACCGCTTGCCATGTGGTAGCAGAGAGAACAGTCTATGATTAGGCAGGCTGGAGTCTTTGACAATTTTTAGGGCCTTCCTCTGACACCGCCTGGTTTAGAGGTCCTGGTTGGCAGGAAGCTTGGCCCCGGTGATGTACTGGGCCCTACGCACTACACTCTGTAGTGCCTTGTGGTCGAAGGCCGAGCAGTTGCTATACCAGGCAGTGATGCAACCCGTCTGGATGCTCTCGATGGTGCAGCTGTAGAACCTTTTGAGGATCTGAGGACCCATGCCAAGTCTTTTCAGTCTTCTGAGAGGGAATAGGTTTAGTCATGTACACTTCTAGATTGTCTTGTGCTTGGACCATGTTAGTTTGTTGGTCATGTGGACGCCAAGGAACTTGAAGCTCTCAACCTGCTCTACTACAGCCCCGTCGATGAGAATGGGGGCATGCTCGGTCCTCCTTCTCCTGTAGTCTACAATCATCTCCTTTGTCTTGATCACATTGAGAGACAGGTTGTTATCCTTGCACCACACAGTTAGGTCTCTGACCTCCTCCCTACATGCTGCCTCATCGTTGTCGGTGATCAGGCCTACCACTGTTGTGTCATTGGCAAACTTAATGATGGTGTTGGAGTCGTGCCTGGCCATGCAGTCATTAGTGAACAGGGAATACAGGAGTGGTCTGAGCACACACCCCTGAAGGGTCTTAGCGCGCACCCCTGAGGGGCCCCCATGTTGAGGATCAGCATGGCAGATGTGTTACTATCTACCCTTTTTTTTCACCTTTATTTAACCAGGTAGGCTAGTTGAGAACAAGTTCTCATTTGCAACTGCGACCTGGCCAAGATAAAGCATAGCAGTGTGAACAGACAACACAGAGTTACACATGGAGTAAACAATTAACAAGTCAATAACACAGTAGAAAAAAAGGGGAGTCTATATACAATGTGTGCAAAAGGCATGAGGAGGTAGGCGAATAAGTGATAAATAATCAGATGATCATGTACAGGTAGAGATATTGGTGTGCAAAAGAGCAGAAAAGTAAAAAAATAAAAACTGTGGGGATGAGGTAGGTGAAAATGGGTGGGCTATTTACCAATAGATTATGTACAGCTGCAGCGATCGGTTAGCTGCTCAGATAGCTGATGTTTGAAGTTGGTGAGGGAGATAAAAGTCTCCAACTTCAGCGATTTTTGCAATTCGTTCCAGTCACAGGCAGCAGAGTACTGGAACGAAAGGCGGCCGAATGAGGTGTTGGCTTTAGGGATGATCAGTGAAATACACCTGCTGGAGCGCATGCTACGAATGGGTGTTGCCATCGTGACCAGTGAACTGAGATAAGACGGAGCTTTACCTAGCATGGCCTTGTAGATGACCTGGAGCCAGTGGGTCTGGCGACGAATATGTAGCGAGGGCCAGCCGACTAGAGCATACAAGTCACAGTGGTGGGTAGTATAAGGTGCTTTAGTGACAAAACGGATGGCACTGTGATAAACTGCATCCAGTTTGCTGAGTAGTGTGTTGGAAGCGATTTTGTAGATGACATCGCCGAAGTCGAGAATCGGTAGGATAGTCAGTTTTACTAGGGTAAGCTTGGCAGCGTGAGTGAAGGAGGCTTTGTTGCGGAATAGAAAGCCGATTCTTGATTTGATTTTCGATTGGAGATGTATGATATGGGTCTGGAAGGAGAGTTTGCAGTCTAGCCAGACACCTAGGTACTTATAGGTGTCCACATATTCAAGGTCGGAACCATCCAGTGTGGTGATGCTAGTCGGGCATGCGGGTGCAGGCAGCGATCGGTTGAAAAGCATGCATTTGGTTTTACTAGCGTTTAAGAGCAGTTGGAGGCCACGGAAGGAGTGTTGTATGGCATTGATGCTCGTTTGGAGGTTAGATAGCACAGTGTCCAATGACGGGCCGAAGGTATATAGAATGGTGTCGTCTGCGTAGAGGTGGATCAGGGAATCGCCCGCAGCAAGACCAACATCATTGATATATACAGAGAAAAGAGTCGGCCCGAGAATTGAACCCTGTGGCACCCCCATAGAGACTGCCAGAGGACCGGACAGCATGCCCTCCGATTTGACACACTGAACTCTGTCTGCAAAGTAATTGGTGAACCAGGCAAGGCAGTCATCCGAAAACCGAGGCTACTGAGTCTGCCGATAAGAATATGGTGATTGACAGAGTCGAAAGCCTTGGCAAGGTCGATGAAGACGGCTGCACAGTACTGTCTTTTATCGATGGCGGTTATGATGTCGTTTAGTACCTTGAGTGTGGCTGAGGTGCACCCGTGACCGGCTCGGAAACCAGATTGCATAGCGGAGAAGGTACGGTGGGATTCGAGATGGTCAGTGACCTGTTTGTTGACTTGACTTTCGAAGACCTTAGATAGGCAGGGCAGAATGGATATAGGTCTGTAACAGTTTGGGTCCAGGGTGTCTCCCCCTTTGAAGAGCGGGATGACTGCAGCAGCTTTCCAATCCTTGGGGATCTCAGACGATATGAAAGAGAGGTTGAACAGGCTGGTAATAGGGGTTGCGACAATGGCGGCGGATAGTTTCAGAAATAGAGGGTCCAGATTGTCAAGCCCAGCTGATTTATACGGGTCCAGGTTTTGCAGCTCTTTCAGAACATCTGTTATCTGTATTTGGGTAAAGGAGAACCTGGAGAGGCTTGGGCGAGGAGCTGCGGGGGGGGCGGAGCTGTTGGCCGAGGTAGGAGTAGCCAGGCGGAAGGCATGGCCAGCCGTTGAGAAATGCTTGTTGAAGTTTTCGATACTCATGGATTTGTCGGTGGTGACCGTGTTCCCTAGCCTCAGTGCAGTGGGCAGCTGGGAGGAGGTGCTCTTGTTCTCCATGGACTTCACAGTGTCCCAGAACTTTTGGAGTTGGAGCTACAGGATGCAAACTTCTGCCTGAAGAAGCTGGCCTTAGCTTTCCTGACTGACTGCGTGTATTGATTCCTGACTTCCCTGAACAGTTGCATATCGCGGGGACTGTTCGATGCTATTGCAGTCCGCCACAGGATGTTTTTGTGCTGGTCGAGGGCAGTCAGGTCTGGAGTGAACCAAGGGCTGTATCTGTTCTTAGTTCTGCATTTTTTGAACGGAGCATGCTTATCTAAAATGGTGAGGAAGTTACTCTTAAAGAATGACCAGGCATCCTCAACTGACGGGATGAGGTCAATGTCCTTCCAGGATACCCGGGCCAGGTCGATTAGAAAGGCCTGCTCACAGAAGTGTTTTAGGGAGCGTTTGACAGTGATGAGGGGTGGTCGTTTGACTGCGGCACCGTAGCGGATACAGGCAATGAGGCAGTGGTCATGGATTGGTGGATTCTGGTTGAAGACAGCGGAGGTGTATTTGGAGGGCCAGTTGGTCAGGATGACGTCTATGAGGGTGCCCTTGCTTACAGAGTTAGGGTTGTACCTGGTGGGTTCCTTGATGATTTGTGTGAGATTGAGGGCATCTAGCTTAGATTGTAGGACTGCCGGGGTGTTAAGCATATCCCAATTTAGGTCACCTAACAGAACAAACTCTGAAGTTAGATGGGGGGCAATCAATTCACAAATGGTGTCCAGGGCACAGCTGGGAGCTGAGGGGGGTCGGTAGCAGGCGGCAACAGTGAGAGACATTTCTGGAGAGTGTAATTTTCAGAATTAGTAGTTCGAACTGTTTGGGTATGGACCTGGAAAGTATGACATTACTTGGCAGGCTATCTCTGCAGTAGACTGCAAATCCTCCCCCTTTGGCAGTTCTATCTTGACGGAAGATGTTATAGTTGGGTATGGAAATCTCTGAATTTTTGGTGGCCTTCCTGAGCCAGGATTCATACACGGCAAGGACATCAGGGTTAGCAGAGGGTGCTAAAGCAGTGAGTAAAACAAACTTAGGGAGGAGGCTTCTGATGTTGACATGCATGAAACCAAGGCTTTTTCGATCACAGAAGTCAACAAATGAGGGTGCCTGGGGACATGCAGGGCCTGGGTTTACCTCCACATCACCCGCGGAACAGAGAAGGAGTAGTATGAGGGTGCGGCTAAAGGCTATCAAAACTGGTCGCCTAGAGCGTTGGGGACAGAGAATAAGAGGAGCAGGTTTCTGGGCATGGTAGAATATATTCAGGGCATAATGCGCAGACAGGGGTATGGTGGGGTGCGGGTACGGCGGAGGTAAGCCCAGGCACTGGGTGATGATGAGAGAGGTTTTATCTCTGGACATACTGGTTGTAATGGGTGAGGTCACCGCATATGTGGGAGGTGGGACAAAGGAGGTATCAGGGGTATGAGGAGTGGGACTAGGGGCTCCATTGTGAACTAAAATAATGATAATTAACCTGAGCAACAGTATACAAGGCATATTGACATTTGAGAGAGACATACAGCGAGGCATACAATAATCACAGGTGTTGAATTGGGAAAGCTAGCTAAAACAGTGGGTGAGACAACAGCTAATCAGCTAGCATAACAACAGCAGGTAAAATGGCATTGACTAGGCAATGGGGCCGACAGATAAAACAAACAAGCAGAATGGAGTACCGTGCTTAATGGACAGTCCAGCGTGCATCAGCTATGTAGCCAAGTGATCAGAGTCCAGGGGCAGCGGTGGATGGGGCAGGGGGGCTGGACTGGCGAGTGTTATCCAGGTTAAAAAAAACTAACAATGACTAAATAGCTTGTAGCTAGTTAGCTGGTTAGCTTCTGGAGGTTCTTGAGTGTGTTCTAAAAATTAAGAATAATAGCGATTCCGTATCACATTGGGTGAGGCAGGTTTCCGGAAGGTATAAACAAATTTTTAAAATCGTGAAGAGATAGAAAGTACATATGGGCCACTGCGATGCAGACGATTAGCAGGCCTGTGCTAACAAGCTAACAGATTAGCAGGCCTTACCACCTGACTTCCTGATGGCCCGTCAGGAAGTCAAGGATCCAGTTGCAGAGGGAGGTATTTAGTCTCAGGTCCAAAGCTGAGCTTTGGTGTTGAACACTGAGCTGTAGTCAATGAATATCATTCTCAGATAGGTGTTCCTTTTGTCCAGGTGGGAAAGGGCAATGTGCAGTGCAATAGAGATTACATTGTTTGTGGATCTGATGGTGTGGTATGCAAATTGGATTGCGTCTAGGGTTTCTGGGATAATGGTGTTGATGTGAGCCATGACCAGTCTTTCAAAGCGTTTCATGGCTACAGACATGAGTGCTACGGGTCGTTAGTCATTTAGGCAGGTTTCTGTAGTTCTTGGGCACAGGGACTATGGTGGTCTGCTTGAAACATGTTGGTATTACAGACTCTGACAGGGAGAGTTTGAAAATGTCAGTGAAGACACTTGCCAGTTGGTCAGCACATGCTCAGAGTAAACATCCTGGTAATCCATCTGGCCCAGCTTCCTTGTGAATATTGACCTGTTTAAAGGTCTTACTTTGATCACACAGTTTTCCAGAACAGCTGATGCTCTCATGCATGTTTCAGTGTTACTTACCTCGAAGCGAGCATAGATATAATTCAGCTCGTCTGGTAGGCTTGTGTCACTGGGCATTTCTCGGCTGTGCTTCCCTTTGTAGTCTGTAATAGTTTGCCAGCCCTGCTACATCCGACGAGCGTCGGAGCCGGTGTAGATTGATTCGATCTTAGTCCTGTATTGATGCTTTGAATGTTTGATTCGTCGGAGGGCATAGCGGGATTTCTTATAAGCTTCCGGGTTAGTGTCCTGCTCCTTGAAAGCGGAAGCTCTACCCTTTAGCTCAGTGCGAATGTTGCCTGTAATCCATGGCTTCTGGTTTTGGTATGTATGTACAGTAACTGTGTGTACGACGTCCTTGATGCACTTACTGATAAAGCCAGTGACTGATGTGTTGTACTTCTCAATGCCTTTGGAAGAATCCCAAAACATATTCCAGTCTGTGCTCGCAAAACAGTCCTGTAGATTAGCATCTGCTTTAATTTCTGATAGAAATTACGCTAAACTGATTTAAGTTTCCCTGCATTAAAATCCCCGGCCACTAGGAGTGCTGCCTCTGGATGAGTATTTTCCTGTTTGCTTATGGCAGAATACAGCTCATTGAGTGCGGTTTTAGTTCCAGCTTTGGTCTGTGGTGGTATTTAGACGAAAAATACAGATGAAAACTCTCTATGTAGATAGTGTGGTCTACAGCTTATTATGAGCTACTCTACCTCAGGTGAGAAAAACCCTGAGACTTCCTTAGATATCGTGCACCAGCTATTTTTTACAAATATGCATAGGCCCCCTCCTGTGTCTTACCAGAGGCTATTGTTCTGTCCTGCCAATAACCCACCAGCTGTATGTTTTTAATGTCGTTGTACAGTCACAACTCGGTGAAACATAAGATATTATATTTTTTATGTCCGTTGGTCGGATATATTGTACGTGCTTTCAGATTGTCCCATTTATTTTCCAGCGATTGAATGTCAGCTAGCAGAATGGAAGGTAAGGGCAGATTAGACACTCGTCGCCTGTGCTTGTGAAAGCTATTCAGTGGGCTATTCAGGGGGCTGAATCTTGAATCAACTTGAGGCTGCAGCTGGGGCAGGCAAGATTAGGAGATCCCAATTCTGCCCACTAAAGCAGGACTGTAAATCAAATACTATGTGCTGCACATGTGAGAAATACAGTCCATGCACACACACTTGCATACTGTCCTACATGTGCTAATTAGGGTTGATTGATTTATGTTCTTCATGTTTTTGCTTTGTAAATATTATCTTATTGTTATTTATTGTTGTTGTTTATACCCCTTGTGGGTGGGGGAATTGGTTAAGAAAATGGGAGAAGAATAGTATTCTGTAGTTGAATTTGTCATTGTACAGTATATAAGAATATATCACTGTTGCCTAAAAAATAAAAACTTAAATAAAATGGATTCAAAACTACTTTCTGCATATTTCTGCTCATTTCTTAGGCTATACAATTGCTATCTCTTGCTTTAAAAAATCATGTTTACACCTATGCAGTACCTTTAGCAATACTAATAATTAACCTCTACTTTAGTAAATAAAATAAAAACTCTAAATTGGGAGAAGGGAAGCTCCTTTCGATTAATATTATTATATTCCTCTTTAAAAATGTAAAATTATGACATGACAATGAGACGTGACTGTATCTAGGGGGATTGTTATTTAGCTGACCCTGCAAGCTAGATAAATTGAATTTTCTTGCTAGCGATTGCTGTAAAGTCACAGAAATTATTTGAAAAAACAAGGTAGCTTTGTAATCTAACTCAACACTTAACGACTACAAATGAATGTAAATTACAATAAATTCATTATTAACTTACTCATTTTTTGCTATCCAATGGCACCACAAGTGGACATGTGATTTCGGAACTCATCACATGTTCTCTTACTGCATTACAGAAACGCTGCTAACCAAACTTAGTGCAGGGCATGCACACTGAATTACAGGGCAACTACACCCAAAACTGAAAGTTTTGTAGATTTTCCCCAGAACTCAAAAGTCATCCGCTGATGTGGGTTAATTAAGCATTGTTGCGTACATATAAAATCCAATTTCTTCTATTAAAAAAGTGAGAAAAAATTGTGGGAAAAGCAGAGACGTTTTTGGGAAATCCAAAACCTGGAAAAACAAATACAATTTAGCAGACAATTTTACCCAAAGGAACTTACAGTCATGCGTGCATACATTTCTAAGTATACTGTAGACGGTCCCAGCAATCGAACCCACTACCCTGGTGTTTGCAATGCTCTTCCATGAGAAGGTTATAAACGCTTTGTGAAGCCTCAATTGAATATGATTTATAAAGCCTTTATTAAGTGTTGCCTGTGGAACCATTAATAACGCACAGGTTTATGTAATGTTTGACATAGTGGGTTACGTCACATTCGACATTGGTGGTTATGGCACACAGTTATGCCAAATTTATGAATCCTTTACTTGCAGACACACACACACACACACACACACACACACACACACACACACACACACACACACACACACACACACACACACACGATAGGGAGGTTGTTGTTAGGAAGAGACACAGACGTTGTCTTTGCTCTGTGTGGGTAGAGAGATGTAAATCTGATTGTTTTTAATGTCTTTATTTTCTCATGTTGTGGTTCCGCAATTTCACGGCCCAGTTTCTTCAATCATACTGAGAATAAATTTAAAAAATATATTGGTCTCTCTTTGTCGACATTTATAACTTAGAAAATATCTTTATCTCAATTATAAATCAACCAAATGTTACCAACTTCTTGGTTTCCCCAAATCCCGGTTGGAGGACTTCCGGAATCAGCAGAGAATAAGCAGGATTTCTGGACAACCAGGCAATTTATTGAAAGTTCCTGTAATTTTGCAACCCTTTTTGGGATGAAGCCATGGTGTGTTACTACCCTGTTGGACTTTCAATTGACATCTTGTTTCATCTCGTTTCTCAGAAAACAAATCGATAAGAGACCCAGTCAGGCTTTCAGCGCCATACTGTGATCCTCTGTGGCTCCAAAATGTGTCTTCGACAGGCCTGGGTAGATCAGCGTTGGTATCAGAGTATCTCTGTGTCTGTGTGTATTGGGATTCAGGAAAATTGGACAACTCAGTCAGCCAAGCCATAAATAGACACTTAAAAGATAGATAAAGCCCACACATGCTCATTGCAGCAGGCCTATTAACGCATGTAACTGAGTTTAGTGGGGGTCAGTGACATTTAAGATGAGGGAGGACATTATTTATTTATTTTTTTCATTTCTTACAAGCATTATTTCTATTAAAGCATATTGGATGACTGTCATTCATATTTCATTCACCCAGCTCAATGTAGCATTTATTGGTGTAGGCTACTACATGATATTCAAATTTTCCCAATACCTATCATGAGGTTACTACAACCTAGCCTATGAATTGAAGTTTACAACATAGGTGCACAGGTCGAGAGAACATTTTGAGTAGTCAAGGTGATAGTCAATAACACTTGCACACTCTTGCCTGCATCTGGCTGATCTAGGGTGTTATCATTAGCCAAAAGTTGCAAGCGATAGTTTCAATTGGACAAATGCAGGTATGTTTATCCATGTTTCATTCCATTTGATTCCTTTTAAGATTTTCTTTTCAACAGAATGGGCAGAATGAATACACCTCTGATCACACACAAACACAGTACACTTTCATAGCAGCCACATACAAACAGCATGATAATTTTGCTAGTTGTAAAATTACTTCTTGCATCTACACACTCTCCTCCTCTCACCTTTTCCCTTCGCTTGTGGACTTCAGTGCACAACACACCACTGTCTGTGACCAGGTGAAAGAACCTTCATATCATAACCGCTAACCTCTACACACAGGCTACATTGTTTTCCCCATATTAGCTAATGTCATAGATAGTCAACATATGTAATAAAATGAAGAGTTCCAGTATTGGATAGCCATAGCCGCTGAGCTAATATAGCATCCCTCTCTGTTTGAGCGGGGTGTTTGAGTAGGCTAAACTAGCTGCAATACCTGCATTCGCTAGCTAAATGAAAGTTAAAAATAATACAACTAAATATAGCTCTCTCTATCTTTCTCTTGCTTCTCTTGAATTTTAAAGAAATTAGCTTGTTCAAAACTGTTAAACTATTGTCTTTCTCTCTCTTTGAGTCTACTCACCATATGAGTAGTTATGCACTGCAGTGCTAGCTAGCTGTAGCTTATGGTTTCAGTACTAAATTAATTATCTGATCCTTTGATTGGGTGGACAAAATGTCAGTTCATGCTGCCAAAGTTCTGATAGGTTGGAGGACGTCCTCTGAAAGTTGTCATAATTACTGTGCAAGTCTATGGAAGGGTGTGAGAACCACGATCATCCTAGATTTGTATTGAAGTCAATGTACCCAGGGAAGGACAGAAATTAGCTATCCTCCGGCTACACGATGGTGACACCCTACAGAGTGCTGTTGAGGCTACAGTACAAAACAGTGTGTTTTAATCAATTATTTGGTGACGTGATTATATTTAGAATAGCTTTATCCAAAAAGGATACCTTTTTCAATGTTTCACTATTTACATTTTTATGAAATTCACTGAGAAGGATGGTCCTCTTCTGAAGAGCCTCCACTGGTGAGTTTGACGCGTCATCACGTCCATCTTATAAATAGCTAAGTGTATCACGGAAGTGTTTCTGTGACACTTCAGAGATTACATTGTTTGGAATGCTGTAAAGTATAACCATTGTCAAAGCTGGTGCTGGTCACAATCTCTTCCTTTTCGTTTATTAGGCGTACAGTATGTGTGTTTTCCAGAAAGGTTCAGCACTATCTTCTGCCTAGACAGTTGGGTAAAAAAACTGTTTTGGGGAGTAGTGAAATACATAGTAATTGCTGGTAATTGAGCTAAATTGAAATCTAGGTAGTGTTTGTAGTAGGCTAAATTACATTTTCAGTAGGCTAAATGACATATTCTGTTAACATATGAGCCCAAAATGATCTGTTCTTGAAATTTGTAGTCTATGACATTTCAGATTGATATATTATTTTATTTACAAAATAGGTTGGATGTAGTGAACTACCTTTTAGTTAAGCTACACTAAATCTACTCTTAAGAAAACCATAGTTCACTTAACTTCTTCCAGTCTGGAGTAATTGGTAGATAGGTAAACTGTATCATACGTGTATATGGACTGTTGAGAGAGATTTGTGTTTTGATCTGAGATGTAAGCTGCAGAGTATGTGTCAGGACGACTCAAATGATACGAGAGAACAACTACAGTTTAAAAAAAATGAATTTGCAGCCAGCTTTGAAAGCATGTCACAATGATGGTTCAGACAAGACACGTTACATTTGACAAACTCATGTTAGGTCTATGGCATGCTGCTGCTCACCCTCAATTGCATTCTGGGTGTGAAATACAATGCAATCCCCTCCGCTGTCTGTGTGAGATATGCAGCTAGACTTAAAACCGGGCCTGCTCCTGTAACTCTCAGACATCCTCTCTCTCTCTGTCTCTCTCTCTCTCTCTCCATGTTTGTGTGTCATCCCCTCTCTGTGTCTCTGTATCTCCCTCTCTGTGTGTGTCTCCCTCTCTGTGTGTATGTCTGTCTCTCTGTCTCTCTCTCTCTCTCTCCATGTTTGTGTGTCATCCCCTCTCTGTGTCTCTGTATCTCCCTCTCTGTGTGTGTCTCCCTCTCTGTGTGTATGTCTGTCTCTCTCTCTCTCTCTCTCTCTCTCTCTCCATGTTTATGTGTCATCCCCTCTCTGTGTCTCTCTTTCTGTGTGTATGTCTGTCTCTCTCTCTCTCTCTCTCTCTCTCTCTCTCTCTCTCTCTCTCTCTCTCTCTCTCTCTCTCTCTCTCTCTCTCTCTCATGTTAATGTGTCATCCCATCTCTGTGTCTCCCTCTCTGTGTCTCCCTCTCTGTGTGTATGTCTGTCTCTCTCTCTCTCTCTCTCTCTCTCTCTCTCTCTCTCTCTCTCTCTCTCTCTCTCTCTCTCTCCCTCTCCATGTTTATGTGTCATCCCCTCTCTGTGTCTCTGTATCTCCCTCTCTGTGTGTGTCTCCCTCTCTGTGTGTATGTCTGTCTCTCTCTCTCTCTCGCTCTCTCTCTCTCCATGTTTATGTGTCATCCCCTCTCTGTGTCTCTGTATCTCCCTCTCTGTGTGTGTCTCCCTCTCTGTGTGTATATCTGTCTCTCTCTCTCTCTCCATGTTTATGTGTCATCCCCTCTCTGTGTCTCTCTTTCTCCATGTGTGTCTGTATCTCCCTCTCTGTGTGTGTCTCCCTCTCTGTGTATGTCTGTCTGTCTCTATCTCTGTCTCTCTCTCTCTCTCTCCATGTTTGTGTGTCATCCCCTCTCTGTGTCTCTGTATCTCCCTCTCTGTGTGTGTCTCCCTCTCTGTGTGTATGTCTGTCTCTCTCTCTCTCTCTCTCTCCATGTTTATGTGTCATCCCCTCTCTGTGTCTCTCTTTCTCCATGTGTGTCTGTATCTCCCTCTCTGTGTGTGTCTCCCTCTCTGTGTATGTCTGTCTGTCTCTATCTCTCTCTCTCTCTGTGTCACTCTCTGTATGTGTGTGTGTCTTTCTCTGTGTGTGTGTGTGTCTTATGCATGAAGAGACATTCTGTCCAACCTCAGTGGAGATGATGCCATTTAGTCATTGGCACCTTTTTTCATAGTGCACTATATAGGGAATAGGATACCATTTGGGACAGACACTATATCTACAGATCTGTCAGAAAGTTTGTAATTGTGGGCACTGAGAGAAAATATTAATTTCATGAATTTTTAATTTAATTTTAATTTTACCTTTATTTAACCAGGCAAGTCAGTTGAGAAAATATTAATTTCATGAATTTTTAATTTAATTTTAATTTTACCTTTATTTAACCAGGCAAGTCAGTTAAGAAAACATTCTTATTTTCAATGTATGGGTGTTATGGTTATTTTTCATGGCATCATACAATAACTGTTCCTTTTGACATACAAACTGTGATGAACTGTGGTATACAGTAGATCACTGGCAAAAAGGGTTAATAAATATACTTCCTTTCTTCACCTTGGATGTTCCAGACATTTCTTCATGAAATGGTTACAAGATGTGTAATCACCACATTGTGTGCCACTGGATATTGACAACTAATCCAATGACAATATTGTGTTACATTAATCAATGGCATGATCAAACAGATGTGGTCCCCCAGTACACAGTAACTGTTTTAAACAGTGTGTGAAAGCATTGAGGTAAATTGCTAATTGTAACGTCCGGGGTGTAGTGGGTGAGAAGTCAGGTGCAGGAAGCAGAGAGTTCAGGGTAGTGCTAATACCTTTTAATGCACAACAACTGTGAACATACGCCAACCCCACGAAACACGGGGCGCCCACCAAAACAAATGCCCCAAACACGGGGAACATAAACAATCCCGCACAACCAGCATGCGGGCCTGTACTATTTTCTATATAGAATATTAGTGAAGATCTCGAAACTATTAAATAACACATATGGAATCATGTAGTAACCAAAAAAAGTATTAACTTCTTGCGTTGAGCCATCCCGGATCCGGGATCGTGACTACAGCCTCAAGTCCATTACCATAACCCATTACCGTAACCATGAAAACACACGGAATGGGTGTGAAGAGTCATCTAGAAACATTACTGCATATTACCCTTCTGGGATGGTCAAGACATCACTCAGACCCCTCCCTCTCCGCTGAGAGCTAGCCAATCGGCTCAGCTGCTGTGACGCTACACCGCTACACCGTACCGTTAACTATTCATGAAAATCGCAAATGAAATGAAATCAATATGCTAGCTCTCAAGCTTAGCCTTTTGTTAACAACACTGTCATCTCAGATTTTCAAAATATGCTTCTCAACCATAGCAAAACAAGTATTTGTGTAACAGTATTGATAGCTAGCGTAGCATTTAGCATAGCATTTAGCGTTAGCATTTTCACAAAAACCAGAAAAGCATTCAAATAAAATAATTTACCTTTGAAGAACTTTGGATGTTTTCAATGAGGAGACTCTCAGTTAGATAGCAAATGTTCAGTTTTTCCTGAAAGGTTATTTGTTTAGGAAAAATCGCTCCATTTTCTGCGTCACGTTTAGCTACGAAAAAAACCTGTATCCAGGATTGTGTAAATCTATCCGCAAGCTCATTAGCATAACGCAACATTAACTATTCATGAAAATCGCAAAAGAAATTAAAGAAATCTATTTGCTCTCAAGCTTAGCCTTTTGTTAACAACACTGTCATCTCAGATTTTCAAAAATATACTTCTCAACCATAGCAAAACAAGCATTTGTGTAACAGTATTGATAGCCTAGCATAGGATTATGCCTGACATTCAGCATGCAACATTTTCACAAAAACCAGAAAAGCATTAAAATAAAATAATTTACCTTTGAAGAACTTCAGATGTTTTCAATGAGGAGATTCAGTTAGATAGCAAATGTTCAGTTTTTACAAAAAGATTATTTGTGTTGACAAATCGCTTCGTTTTCTTCATCACCTTTGGGTAAGAAAAAAAACGAAAATTAAGTCATTAAAACGCTAACTTTTTTCCAAATTAACTCCATAATATCATATAAATATAAACCGATGTTTAGAATCAATCCTCAAGGTGTTTTTCACATATCTATCGATGATAAATCCATCGTGGCAGTTGACTTTCTCTTCTGAATAAATGGAACGCGCATGGACCTAAAGATTACGCTATAATTTCGACACAGGACACCGGGCGGACACCTGGTAAATGTAGTCTCTTATGGTCAATCTTCCAATGATATGCCTACAAATACGTCACAATGCTGCAGACACCTTGAAGAAACGACACAAAGGGCAGGCTCATTCCTGGCGCATTCACAGCCATATAAGGAGACATTGGAACACAGCGCCTTCAGAATCTGGGGCATTTCCTGTATGAAACTTCATCTTGGTTTCGCCTGTAGCATTAGTTCTGGGGCACTCACAGAAAATATCTTTGCAGTTTTGGAAACGTCAGAGTTTCTTCTTTCCAAAGCTGTCAATTACATGCATAGTCGAGCATCTTTTCGTGACAAAATATCTTGTTTAAAACAGGAAAGTTTTTTATCCAAAAATTAAAAGAGCACCCCCTATCTCGAAGAAGTTAAACAAATCAAAATATATTTCAGATTCATCAAAGTAGCCACCCATTTACTTTTTATTAATTTATATTATTTAACTATGCAAGTCAGTTAACTTTGAAATAAATTTGATTTGATTTGACTCGTGGAACTCCCTCTCCCGGAGAACTGTCATCAACTGACAGTAATTAGCATTACGCAACGGACAAAATATATTACTAGAAAATATTCATATTCATGAAATCACAAGTGAAATATATTGAAACACAGCTTAGCCTTTTGTTAATCACCCTGTCATCTCAGATTTTGAAATTATTTTGTACAGCCAAAGCAAGACAAGCATTTGTGTAAGTTTATCGATAGCCTAGCATAGCATTATGCCTAAATAGCATCAGGCAACCTGGTCACGAAAATCAGAAAAGCAATCAAATTAAATTGTTAACCTTTGATGAGATTCGGATGTTTTCACTCACAAGACTCCCAGTTAGATAGCAAATGTTCATTTTTTCCAAAAATATTATTTTTGTAGCCGAAATTACTCTGTTAGTTCTTCACGTTTGGCTGAGAATTCAGACGGAAATTGCGGTCACGACAACGCCGAAAAATATTCCAAATTAGCTCCATAATATCAACAGAAACATGGCAAATGTTGTTTATAATCAGTCCTCGAGGTGTTTTTCAAATATCTATTCGATAATATATCAACCGGGACAGCTGTATTTTCAGTAAGATCGGGAGGAAAAATAGCTACCTCTGTCTATTACGCAAGAATTACTCTGAGAGCCCTGAGCCGGACACTTACGCAATGTAGTCGTTTACGGTCATTCTTCAACATAAAGGCACGAAACTACGTCAAAATGCTGTAGACACCTTGGGGAATACGTAGAAAAATGATTGGTTGATAGCCCATTCACTGCTCAATAGGGACGCATCGGAACGCAGAGTTTTCAAGACATGAGTCACTTCCTGATTGGATTTTTCTTAGGCTTTCGCCTGCAATATCAGTTCTGTTATACTCACAGACAATATTTTTACAGTTTTGGAAACTTTAGTGTTTTCTATCCTAAGCTTTCAATTATATGCATATTCTAGCATCTTGTCCTGACAAAATATCCCGTTTACTACGGAAACTTTCTTTTTCCAAAAATGAAAATATAGTACCCCCTAGTTTCAAGAGGTTAAGAACAAACTCTTTTTTACAACTATGGCCTACCAAAGAATAGTGGATTAACTGCCTTGTTCGGTTCAGGGATTTGAACCAGCAACCTTTTGGTTACTGGCCCACCGCTCTAACCACTAGGCTACCTGCCTTGACAGCTTTGAAGACTCTTGGCATTCTCTCAACCAGCTTCATGAGGTCACCTGGAATGATTTTCCAACAGTCTTGAAGGGTGATTGTGGAGGCCAGGTCATCTGATGCAGCACTCCATCACTCTCCTTCTTGGTCACATAGCCCTTATACCGCCTGGAGGTGTGTTTAGGGTCAGTGTCCTTTGAAAAAAAAATGATAGTCCCACTAAGTGCAAACTAGATGGGTTGGTGTATCGCTGCAGAATAGTGTTGTAGCCATGCTGGTTAAGTATGCCTTCCCACACCTCCTCCTCCATGCTTCACCGTGGGAACTACAAATGCGGATATAATACTTTAACCTACTCTCACAAAGACAAGGTGGTTGGAAAGAAAGGACAGATTTCCACCAGTCTGATGTCCATTGCTCGTGTTTCTTGGCCCAAGCAAGTCTCTTCTTTTTGGTGTCTTTTAGTAGTGGTTTCCATGCCGCAGTTCACCCATGAAGGCCTGATTCACACAGTCACCTCTAACCAGTTGATGTTGACATGTGTCTCTTACTTGAACTTTTTGAAGCACTTATTTCTGCTGCAATCTGAGGCTGGTAACTCTAATGAACTGTAGCACTTGGTGGTTTTTGCAACTGCACTTGAAAAACGTTCAAAGTTCTTGAAATGTTCCGCATTGACTGACCTTCATATCTTGAAGTATTTATGGGCTGTCATTTCTCTTTGCTTATTTGAGCTCTTTTACCAAATCTTCTGTATACCACCCTTACCTTGTCACAACGCAACTGATTGGCTCAAACACATTATGAAGTGTCACTTAGAGTAGGCCAGAAGGCTGTACTGGAAAACCTGACCTCTATCAAAATAAAAAGATGGCGGAGCCGCAAAAGTTCTTCTGCTCAAGGGTGTTTATTTACATAGTGATTCCTGAACAAAAACAACAGTACTACCATCAAACATATACCTTATGGGCCAGCTAAAAACAATGCTATCCCATCCACAGCTCAATCCAAAATGCCTCTCCATGAACTGAAAGAGAGGCTCCTTTTGTAGGGCTAGCCCCTCCCCTCAGAACAATTAACACTTATTAATTAAGCAATTACCTAGTCAAACCTATATTTTCCATTTAACTAAACATATTAAAGTATATACATTGCAACATGTTTATGAAACAACATCACAACATAATATTTACAAAATTACATAAAAACTGACAGTGTCTTTCAATATGCCCATTTACATGAATGAACCATTCGGGACAGGCACTACAAATTCAGGCCAATTCCCTTAGCTCGGGTCCTTATCCAGCATACCCGGAAGCTACAGAGATAGAGAGAGAGGAACAGAATAAACAAATAACACGCTCATCCACAACATAGATAAGTATAATAAATATTGCTTATATTAAATATGAACACTGACAAGTGTGAAATGTATGTACTAAGACAGAGTAGTTAACTTGTGTGTCGACCCACATTGTTACCTTAGCTGATATGGGAGCAGGGAAGAGTGATGAATGTGTGCGTGCGTTAAAGAACCAAATGCTGCCCGCGGCCAGTGACAGACTTCTAGGTCACAAAGGAAAGAAATTCCACAAATGTACTTTTAATAAGGCACACCTGTTAATTGAAATGGATTCCAGGTGACTACTTCATGAGGCTGGTTGAGAGGATGCCAAGAGTGTGCAAACCTGTGTGCAAACCTCATCAAGGCATAGAGTGGCAACTCAAATATAAAATTTATTTTAAAATGTATTTTGATTCATTTAACTCTTTTTTTGGGAGCAAAATGATTACATTTGTGCCATATAGTAAAAAGAAAGAAAAACCCTTCCTTCAATGAGAAGGTCTGTCAAAAATGTGTACTGGTACTGTATATATATATATACAGTTGAAGTCGGAAGTTTACATGCACTTCGGTTTGAGTAGTTAAAACTTGTTTTTCAAACACTCCACACATTTCTTGTTAACAAACTGTAGTTTTGGCAAGTCGTTTAGGACATCTACTTTGTGCATGACACAAGTCATTTTCCAACATTTGTTTACAGACAGATTATTTGACTTATAATTCACTGTATCACAATTCCAGTTGGTCAGAAGTTTACATACACTAAGTTGACTGTGCCTTTAAACAGATTGGAAAATTCCAGAAAATTTGGTCATGGCTTTAGAAGCTTTTGATAGGATAATTGACATCATTTGAGTCAATTGGAAGTGTACCTGTGGATGTATTTCAAGGTCGACCTTCAATCTCAGTGTCTCTTTGCTTGACATCATGGGAAAATCAAAAGAAATCAGCCAAAAAATTGTAGACCTCCACAAGTCTGGTTCATCCGTGGGAGCAAATTCCAAACGCCTGAAGGTACCACGTTCATCTGTACAAACAGTAGTATGAAAGTATGAACACCATGGGACCACGCAGCCGTCATACCCCTCAGGAAGGAGACGCGTTCTGTCTCCTAGAGATGAACATACTTTGGTCTGAAAAGTGCAAATCAATCCCAGAACAACAGCAAAGGACCTTGTGAAGATGCTGGAGGAAACAGGTACAAAAGTATCTATATCCACAGTAAAACGAGTCCTATATCGACATAACCTGAAAGGCCGCTCAGCAAGGAAGAAACCACTACTCCAAAACCGTCATAAAAGCGCCAGACTACGGTTTGCAACTGCACATGGGGACAAAGATCGTACTTTTTGGGGAAATGTGCTCTGGTCTAAACTGTGTGGCCATAATGACCATCGTTATGTTTGGAGGGTGGTAGCATCATTTTGTGGGGGTGCTTTGCTGCTGGAGGGACTGGGGCACTTGACAAAATAGATGGCATCATGGGGGGGGGGGAATTATGTGGATATATTGAAGCAACATCTCAAGAAATCAGTCAGGCAATTTAAGCTTGGTCATAAATGGGTCTTCCAATTGGACAATGACCCCAAGCATACTTCCAAAGTTGTGGCAAAATGGTTTAAGGACAACAAAGTCAAGGTATTGGAGTGGCCATCACAAAGCCCTGACCTCAAACTTATAGAACATTTGTGGGCAGAACTGATAAACCGTGTTAGAGCAAGGAGGTCTAAGAACTTGACTCAGTTACACCAGCTCTGTTAGGTGGAACAGGCCAAAATTCACCCAATTTATTGTGGGAAGCTTGTGGAAGGCGACCCGAAAAGTTTGACCCAAGTTAAAGAATTTAAAGGCAACGCTACCAAATACAAATTGAGTGTATGTAAACTTCTGACCCACTGGGAATGTGATGAAAGAAATAAAAGCTGAAAAAAATCCTTCTCTCTACTATTATTCTGACATTTCACAAAGTAAAGAGAGATCCTTGATGAAAACCTGCTCCAGGGTACTCAGGACCTCAGACTGGGGCAAAGGTTCACCTTCCAACAGGACAAAGACCCTAAGCACACAGCTAAGACAACACAGGAGTGGCTGAGGGAAATGTCTCTGAATGTCCTTGAGTGGCCCAGCCAGAGCCCGGACTTGAACCCGATCGGACATCTCTGGAGAGACCTGAAAATAATCAAATACAATTTCATTTGATTTGATTTTAAAATAGCTGTGCAGCAATGCTCCTCATCCAACCTGACAGTGCTTGAGAATATCTGCAGAGAAGAATGGGAGGAACTCCCCAAATACAGGTGTGCCAAGCTTGTAGCGTCCTACCCAAGAAGACTCGAGGCTGTTATTGCTGCCAAAGGTGCTCCAGGAAGGTACTGACTAAAAGGTCTGAATACTTATGTAAAATGTATTTATTTATTTATTTATGTTTTATAAATTAGCAAACATTTCTAAAAAACGTTTTGTTCTTTGTCATAATGGGTTATTATGTGTAGATTGATGAGGGGGAAAAACGATTAATTAACTTTAGAATAAAGCTGTAACGTAACAAAATGTGGAAAAAAGTAAGGGCTCTGAATACTTTCCGAAGGCCCTGCATAACTACAGTAGCTAACTGTACATCTCCAGCAGTTTGTTACGTTGTGAGTATACGCCGACTGAAAAAAATCTATTGTGGCTATATTGTGTATACCGGCGTATAGCCCCCACTACACCACTGTGCACAAGTAATTTCACATCTTTGCTTTCCTTCTATGCCCTACAGCATATCAAGCCACAACATCATCAGTGACCTTAACGTAGGTGTGAAAATAAAAGGCAAAATAATTTAGCTTGATGGTGTGGGAAAAAGTGAAAAGTGTGGTTTGGAGCTGTTTGTCTAATGAGTGGTTTTGTGATACAATTATCCATGTTTTCATTTTTACATGGTTTTCAGGGACAGTAGTTCCTATATATCTGAGATAATCCTAATTTCTTTAAACTTTTACTGTGAGTGAAGTTATCTTCTCCCAGACTATTTTGAGAGAGAGAGAGAGAGAGAGAGAGAGAGAGAGAGAGAGAGAGAGAGAGAGAGAGAGAGAGAGAGAGAGAGAGAGAGAGAGAGAGAGAGAGATGTGAGGGTGGTTTGGGGGCTTGTAACGGTTTCCCCTCCACTTCAAACACAACCATGAACAGTGGAAACTTCCCCTACACTAACATCACTCTCAGGGTGGGTGTCTACTGACTGTCAGACTCCTTCAAATCAAAATCCAGGAGCTACTGTGAAAAATAAACGCGGAGGTTAACACTTTCCAGCAGGGCAAATGTTATCTTGCAGCAAAAAAAAGAAAATCAACCAAAAAAAGTGTGAAATCTTCAATTTTGGAATCATAGTTGTTTCATATGTTTCTGACAGTTTAATATCCTACGTTCCTACTAAACATTTCTGAAATAATAATCCAAAACATATTTTAATTCATACAAATGTTCAGGACACAATCGATATATCACACTGCATTACAAATGATATATGCACATACGATTCAATCATGTTAGGTATTATATTAATCCATATAGTTAATAAACATTGAGAAATATATATAAGTATTTATAATGGCTTAACTATGTATATTTATTAGGGGATTCATTATGCTAATTTCTTCATATCAAAAGTTCTGTTTAATATAAATGAAATGTTGAAAATATATTTTACTGGGTTACGTATATATTTGCTGTGACAAAAGTGTGTCGTTATGGCTAAAGGTACTTCACATGACCTTATTTTCATTACCAGTAAGTAAGGTGTCATATCACATCTGGAGTCTTTTTGGTCATCAAATCTAAAGAGTGAAACATCTAACCACGTATTGGAAGTGACTAAGATGACCTAAAGTTTTCATCTGTGACACAAGAACAACACAAAACATGAAAACATATTTTGAATGTCACATCTCTCTCACGCTTCTTTTTTAGTGTATTTTCATTGTGATTGTACAGCAGCTTTTAGAGCATACGTTGACACCCGTACCTCTTGAATACTGTGCTGTACTTCAGGAGATCATTTCAGACAAGTCTGGTCTTTGCCACAGGAGGGAGCAGAGGAGGAGAATAATGAATCTACAGTACAATGCAGAGCTTCTTGCTTATATCACTTCTGACAAGACAATATTAGAATAGATAACCAATAAGATATATAATGCATTTGTGTATGTTTCCATGTTTTTAATGAATTAGAACTCTTAGGCAATGGCCTAAATGCAGGGAAATGTGGCATCAAAAAGATGTGCTAACAATTGGACTCCCATAATAATAATTATTAGTAGTATTAATAGTAATAGTAACATGTTTATAATATGTGTTCATGTATGTATCTTTTATATTTTTACTCATAATTAATTGTCCATTGCTTAGTAATACAATATATATATTTTTATGAGTGCTGTATCAACCGTAGCCTAATTAATAAGCACTATTAGCTTTATTATTACTATGATCCTTTTATCATTTATTTATTATCATCCTAATTAGTCATATTCAATCATTGTTTTCACTATTTACTCAAAATAAAAATGCCTTACTGTTATTTTAAGCGTTTTGTCAATGTGTTAAATACAAAAGCAACAGGCTGTGAAGTACTGTAATCGATTGCCGAGCAGCTACAGCACAGACAGCCAGAGAGAGAGAGATCCGTTTCTCTGTGTTAGACCAGGTTCCCAGAACAGACACTCAGCGGCTCGTCTGCTCTGCTTTCGAAGATGGAGGAAGTATCGGGGGATTAACTGTTGTTGCCTGCGGAACTTCTGTATTTCATTACATTGTATTCCAAGCAAGACATTCCAATGGGTGAACATTTGTAGTTCTTACCTCACAGCATAGGTGATGGGATTATTTAATCTCCTGCGATTATAAGGTAACGAAATAAAGAAAATAGATAGCGATGATGATATATTTATTTAGCCTACAAGGATGACAGTTTGTCTGCTATGATGATGATCTAAAATATGTCCGTGGATAAACGCTCAACATCCGACCATTGATCCAGATTCCAGACAATGCAGGTCGTGCTGCAATCTACACAGACACGGAATTCAGCGAGACAGGTGCATTTCACTAATAAACACCAGACGGCTCTGGACTGCACAATGATCGGATACCTGTTGATGCAGCAGTGGGGGCTTCTGCAAGGTCTTTCTGTGACATGATTGGGAATGCTTTGAACCCAAATTGCAGTATCAAGGGAGATAATCTCGTATTTTATTCAATTAGGCTATAGAGACAGAATGGGCACAATAGTTGAGGAGACGTTCTGTCTGTTGAAATATCTTTCTTCCTGCACCTGCATGTGAATGACAGGTTACTACGAGACAGCATGGACTATCAGCCTGTCATATCTCTCTTGGACTGCCCACTGACACACTCACTCTTAGACCTCATCCAATACATGTTGAATAACGATGCTTATCCTATTCCTTAGAATCCCTCGGCCAAAAATAGGCTGCTCCCTACTCCTCTTATTTGGCTAATTCCATAGGAACCGGTGGATCCAGTTATATTCTACGCTTTCTTTCTTTCTTTCTTTCTTTGTTCCTTTGTTTCTTTCATTTAGTCTAAACGCAAGTTATATCTTCCCCGACCTGCTTTAATAAATACAAAATCCAGTAATACACAGTCTATAACTGTTGAAGTGCCCATATTTTGCCTAATCAAGGTGTACTTCATAGAATATTATAGGATACATACTGTACATAAAGGGAAGGTGCGTGCGGGCTGAGGTGAAAAAGTTGACGGGCTAGTTCAGCACAGAGGAAGTAACTACCAAATCTACTTATTGAGGAGTGTGCTGCCATGTTCCTAAACTTTATTCAGTTTGTATGCAGGACAGGACCGTGGTATATTCAACTGAAGTTTTTATTTTAGGTGTCCTACTTTTTTAAAAGAGGAGAGTAGACCCTACATTATTAATTGTCTATCAAATACACATTAGACAACTGGGGGTTTTAATTTGTATTTTAGAACGAGGTGCGACTTCCACTGACGAAGATCACTGACTTGCACAGGGGAGACACTGAAAGGTAATATTCAGTTGAACATTTTGTCAATTTATCAAGTCTGGTTATCAGAACCATACAAATTATTATGCATTTAAAATTATTAGGCTACCATTCCTACACGAATACTTTGCGTACTAACTTTGTAACACATTTATAATAACTTAACAGCATTGTTTTTACCTAGTCGCAACAGATGAACTTTTAACTTCAAAGGTCCTCATTCTGCTTACTCTTTCTGAGCGATTGATCGATAAATTGACAGGGCTACCCATTCCATTGCTCAAATCATACAATAACAGGTGGCGGCTGATTCTGTCGACATATGGCTTGATTTCGATCGTGTAATTAAAATAATCAACCCATATGTTGTTTTAAAATAAATGGAGATATTGGGCTGTCAGATTAGCCAACACACGTGCCATGACTGAGCGTCTAGGGACAGGTGTCCACAGCGGAGCCGCGGATTGTTGGTGCAAATTCTGAAGGGCTTTCCGTTTATTGCTGACGAAGCACTTATAATCTCAATTATCAAAAGTATTTAAAAAAATATATTGACTGAATGTAATAACTTGTATACTTAGGCTGCTAAGCGCTCTAAAGTTTGGAGTATTAACAACTATTTAGTATTTATTTATTTATTTGAATAGCCTAGTCAACCACATATGACTTTTAATTCAGCATATAGTTTTTACTATTTTTCAATAGAACATACTCTTAAAAAACAGACATATTATCTCTCCTTGTCTTAGGTAAAACAAATATTTGCATTGTAATTGGTTTCCCAATTATTGAAGTGTTAATTATGAGGGAAATGGAGCCAAAGTGCATGCCATTTTTTATTGACTTGTTATAAATATGTCTTGTGTGATTATTATTGTATGTAGAGAAAAGTGGCCATCATACACAAGACATTTGCCAAAATGTTGACATCTGTATGCTCGTTCAGAGTAGAACATGTTTTGCTTGGTCTGTCCTCAAGATTGGGCCTTAATGCGGCTTTATTTTTACACCTGAAATATGACTTTATTGTCCTCTTGTGAGTCATATAGTGCCCTACAAAGTATTCATACCCCCGTGACTTATTCAGCATTTTGTTGTGTTACAGCCATAATTCAAAATGGATTACCTAGACTCTTTTGTTCTCACCCATCTACAAACAATACTCCACAATAACAATCTGAAAACATGTTTTTAGAAATTTTTGCACATTTATTGAAAATTAAATACAAAAATATTTCATTTATATAATTATTCACATCCCTCAGTCAATACATGTTAGAATCACCTTTGGAAGCGATTACAGCTGTGAGTATTTCAGGGTAAGTCTCTAAGAGCTTTGCATACCTGGATTGTACAGTATTTGCTCATTGCTAGAAAGCCATTTTCAAGTATTGCCACACATTTTCAATCAGATTTAACTCAAAACTAGCTAGGCCACTCAGAAACATTCAACATTGTCTTGGTAAGCAACTCCAGTGTATATTTGGCCTTGTGTTTTAGGTTACTGTCCTGCTGAAAGGTGAATTTGTCTTCCAGTGTCTATTGGAAAGCAGACTGAAACAGGTTTTCCTCTAGGATTGGCTGTGCTTAGTTCTATTCCGTTTATTTTTTTAACCACCCCAAAACAACTCCCTATAACATGATATAGCCACCACCATGCTTGAAAATATGAAGAGTGGTAATCAGTGATGTGTTGAGTTGGATTTGACCCAAACATAAGACTTTGTATTCAGGACATGAAGTTAATCTTTTTGCCACATATTTTTTCTCCAGTTTAACTTTCGTGCCTTATTGAAAATATGTTTTGGAATATTTTTCATCCTGTACAGGCGTCCTTCTTTTCACTCTGTCATTTAGGTTAGTATTGTGGAGTAGCTACAATGTTGTTGATCCATCCTCAGTTTTCTTCTATCACAGCCATTAAACTTTGTAACCGTTTTAAAGTCACCATTGGCCTTATTGTGAAATCCCTGAGTTTCCATCCTCTCTGGCAACTGAGTTCGGAAAGACACCAGTATCTTTGTAGCGACTGGGTCTATTGATACACCATCCAAAGTGGAATTAATAACTTCACCATGCTCAAAGGGATATTCAATGTCTGGTTTTTATGTCCTTCTTCGCAAGGCATTGAAAACCTCCCTGTTTTTTGTGGTTGAATCTGTGTTTGAAATTCACTGCTCGACTGTGGGACCTTACAGATACTTGTATGTGTTAGATGATGTAGTCATTAAAAAAGTATGTTAAGCACTATTATTGCTCACAGAGTGAGTCCATGCACGGTTTTACTCCTGAAATTATTTAAGATTGCCATCACAGTTGGATTGAATACATATTGACTCAAGACATTTCAGCTTTTAATTTTTCATACATTTGTAAAAATGTCGAAGAACATTATTTTACTTTCAAATATGGGGTATTGTATGTAGGCCAGTGACAAAAATGTTGAATTAAATACATTTTATCTTCAGGATGTAACACAACAAAATGTCGGAAAAGTCAAGGGGTATGAATAATTTCTTAAGGTACAACTCTTATTTAATCTCAGGTGACCTGACCAGACATAACAAAAACATCTAGGAAAGCAGAGAGAGTAAACCTGGAACTGATAGGTTTATTACCCTGACTGTCCAATTTAGCAGTGACATTTGACTGCAGAAAAGGACATATTCAGTATTTCAGCAGTTCAGGATAATTACACACACACACACACACACACACACACACACACACACACACACACACACACACACACACACACACACACACACACACACACACACACACACACACACACACACACACACACACACGCGCGCGCACAATGAACATACACTTACACTTACAAAACATTAGGAATACCTTCCTAATAATGAATTGCACCCTATTTTGCCCTTAGAACAGTCTCAATTCATTGGGTCTACAAGGTGACGAAAGCGTTCCACAGGGATGCTGGCCCATGTTGACTCCAATGCTTCCCACAGTTGTGTCAAGTTGGCTGGACGTCCTTTCGGTGGTGGACCATTCTTGATACACACGGAAACTGCTGAGTGTGAAAAAACCAGCAGCGTTGCAGTTCTTGACACACTCAAACTGGTGCAACTGGCACCTACAACCATACCTCGTTCAAAGGCACTTAAATATTTTGTCTTTCACCCCCTGAATGGCAAACATACACAATCCAAGTCTCAATTGTATCAAGGCTTAAAAATCCCTCCCCTTCATCTACACTGATTGCAATGGATTTAACAAGTGACATCAATAAAGGATCATAGCTTTCATCTGGATTCACCTGGTCAGTCTATGTCATGGAAACAGCAGGTGTTCCTAATGTTTTGTACACTGAGTGTACTTATCTTGTGTATTAAACATCAATAGTATACAATCTCACCTGAACCTCCAACAGATAATACATGGATACAAAATGTCACCCTGATCGCAGACATGAAATTGGCCAGTGGTGGTATGCACCGTATTACTATTCTCCCAGATATATTTCATTTGAGTTTAAGGCCTTTTGTTCAGAGGGTCTGACACTACTAGAACTGGGAACATTTGTCTTCTGACTCTATGTACATTTATAACCCATAATATAGTTTTAGCTTGATATATTTGTTACTTCTCTAATCGCGCAACTTTCTATGAACCACTGTATTCTATTCAGAGGCTAAAACTTTACAATCCACCAGCACTTCAGCAGCATTTTGGGAAGTTGAACCATAGATTTTTATGTTGCAGGGATGCTAGATTAAAGTATTTCGGAACCTCAAAAGCCAAAACTAAAACATGTGCATCTTTGTCTTCATATTGAACTCTGTATCATGTTTGTACATTCTCAAATGTTATCAGTAATAGATTTTATTGATTTATTTTCACTCAACTTTCATTGTAATATATTTGTTAAATATTAATCATGCCTGGTTCAAAATCAATGTATACTCGAATTCGGCATTTCTAAATATTTATAATCATTCATAATGGCTCATTCATTAAATCTATTAGAAACCGTTACCTAAAGTAATGTACAAATAAATGACTCCAACCAAACAGTATCCACTGTTTTATTCCATGAGGATTTAGAAGAGGTTAGAAGGAGAGTAAGCACTGTGGTACAGCTGGAGTGCTCTAACTTACTGTTTCTTTTTCATACCTACAGCTCTCCCCCAACTATGGAAACAGAGGCAACTGATGTATACTCTGCAAGTAGGTCAACTCTTCAATCACGCTCTAACCAAAATAATATTGATATAGAACTCTTAAAAGTCTTTAAAAGGTTTGTGACATCGTGTTTTAAGTTGTGGATGCTGGATTTGTCTCTTATTCACCATTTTATGTAGTTTTTTTGTATGTTGTTTTATGGTCTTTCTAATCAATTTTCCACACTTTTGAGGCCGTTTTTTCATCATTTTGGTTATAATCCAACTGGAACTAGTATTTAGTCCAGTCTCCTCTTTCATTTCTGGTTGTTTCTGAGAGTTATTGATTCCTAAAGTGGTTTTATGCTAAAGCAATCAGACATTTGAGAATGTTTTGCACAGCTGAGTTATGGTCAAAGGTATGGGGCAAGGCTGAGGCCACACTATTTAACAAATACAGTTGACTCTCATACAGATATGGAAGTGTACGCAAGGATAGGTGAACGTGTTCCACACAGCTGAGATGAGGAAGTCATTCTGAGTTACTAATCCGATAAGAGGAGAGAGACACGAGCTGCATGTGTTCTGATCCTGTAAAAGGGCCAACTACTTATTGGCTCCCCTAGAGATGTCTTATCAGTAGGGTGGTGCTGTACCAGGCACAGTGATACTTCCCTCCTCTTTCTCCCCTCCACAGATTCCCTCTGATAGAACACACTGATCATCTGGAGTTTGACAACTCCTTGTTGCAGGTGTTGAAAATAGTTTTGGGATGACTGGAGCAAAATATGGTATAGTGAGGTTATAGTGTGAAGGAAAAAGTAGGATGTAGTAGGATATAGCCATTATAGTGCCATCTGTTCCAATCCATGTTTGAAGCATACTGCCATATCTCCTCTAAGTTGTTAAAGGCAAGCTGATGAATGAGATCTCTGTCTCTTACAGTGTGGAGGAATGGTCTGGAGGTTGATGGTTTGACTGGAAAAACCAGATCCTTGCTCCTGCCTGTGCTGCCTGTGTGGAAATAGGGAAATAGTCCTGCACAGTTCCAAACCCCTTGTTCAAAGTTCATGTCATTCCAGTATCTGTGGCTTATTGAAGTGCTCCCCACTTGTAAAGTACGGTATATATTTAACCAGCCAACCAGATGTTGATGATAATTTGATGAAACACGTTCTCAACTCACTTCATAAAACGGCCTACAGAAGCCAACATGTTTATCAGGTCTTGTTCTCTCTTTGCCATTTTCATAAATTGTATTTTCCTTTTGGCTACGCCGCCTACACATGGAACCATCTATATCTGATGCGTTACACACATCATCTTTCTCTGGTTACCTTCCCTGTCTATACAAGTCATCTGGGTCTTGGCTCTGATGCACAGAAATGTTGTGGCGGTTCATACAGTATTGAGTCAACTAATGTATGGTGCCAGTCAAAGCTCTGATTTTGACACAGCAAACTGTGTGTGTGTGTGTTTTGTATGTGTTGTCTGCCCCAGTTACTCCTCAATCTGGCCCACGGGTTCACTTTGGGAGCAATGAGCTGCAATTTTAAGGATTGCATGAGGAATAGTAGATGATGAACACGTTTGAGCTAAATGCCATTAAGGTTTTCAATAATAATTACAAGGACATGAAACATAGGACCATCAACATTCCGATGCTACTAGTACATATCATCTTTGAGCCACTGTACTGTGCCTTTACCTAACCTGATCGACCACACAGAGTCGTCAAGGCATCAACACTTAGCACAGTAATGGGAAAGCCTGTCGTATCCAGTCATAGAGTGACTCCTGTCTCTACGACAGACAGCACTGCCAAGGGATAGCCGCCCGTCGGTCACCTGAGATTTCCTTCAACTTCAGCGTGGCTTGCAACCTGAGACCAGACCCAGGGATTGTGTCATCATGGTCATGGACCGCGACTCCCAGAGTGCCTCACTCAGCAGCAGCCAATCACAACAATAGAACACTCGTCTACCACATATAATACTAGCATTTTGTTTTAGTCTCCATGGGGGAAGCATGAAGATTGAAGATTAACTGTTGGACTGAAGTGGCCATTGTCTCTATGACATCTCCGGTACTTTCCTGTATAATGTGCTAGCTGTTAAAGTGTTGTCTTTGCTCTGGTGTGGCTCATGTGGGATTTGACACCTTGGTCAGTGGAGGTGCTGTGGTGTTGCTTCTGTTTTGGCTGAGAGGCTCCCCTGGGGTCAGGCTGTAGAAGGGATTGGACAGCTCTACCTTTGAGTGGACAGGACAGCTATCTTATAGCCTTGCCTGTGTGTCAGGGTGGGTGCTAAGAGGATGCAATCTGATCTGATCTGTATGGATAGGACATGAGGCTGACAGATTCAGTAGCCACTAGCAATACATGTTCCATCCTGCACTCCTGTGGTGGCCTGGTTAGCTCCTAAGCCTAAGTGATGGGCCTGGTTGGGACTTGGATGGTGGACCACCCAGGGAAAATATCTTTGCTACTGGAAGTGTTGTTGGGGAACTAGCAATGGATTGCAAAGATCGGTGTGGCACTGTGTTAGATTAGGGACTTACACAGCAAATGGGCCACTGTATTTATACTGTTTATACTGTTTATTCAGGTGTTACATTAACTATGTTGGTGTTAAATTATTACTTAGTGGTCTAAAATAATCCCAGTGTTAATAACCAGAGTTGAGTGTGAGAGTGTGATTGTGTCTGTATTACTCTGCGGAAAGTACAACATTCTCATCAAAATCCTGCAGTGGTGGCACCACAGGTCCCAGAGCGGTATGGCAAAAAAGGTTTATTATGGGCTACAATGGGAACAGGGTTTTTCTAAGCAGATCACATGTTTTAAAAAACGGCTGGAAAAGCTTATGTCCTTGGAGAGAATGAAAAGCCAGTCAAACTGCAGCAATCTTGTACTTGTTCATATTAACTATATTTCAAAGAATGTGAGAATATAAAACAAATTTGATCGCGTTAACATAATCTCACAAACAAAAGGTCTATAAATTCACAATGTTACCGGTTCGTTTAACCTGGCAAGTGGCACAGGGCGCATAGTAGGCTAGACAATGCAGATTGACACAGATTCGTCTTCCTCTGATGAGGAGTAAGAGAGGTCGGACCAATTTTCAGAGTGGTATGTGTCCATTTTAATAATACAAACTGAATAATATACAAATACAAAATAACAAAGTGAAAGACAGAAACGAGAACCGAAGAAGTTCCGTGTGGAACACACAGACACAGAAAACACTCACCCACGAAACACTGGTGGGAAAAGGCTACCGAAGTATGATTCTCAATCAGAGACTAACGACACCTGCCTCAATCAGAGACTAACGAAACCATACCAGGCCAAACGCAAAATACAACATAGAAAAACAAACAGACTGCCCACCCCAACTCACGCCCTGACCATACTAAAATCAAAGAGAAAACAAAGGAACTAAGGTCAGAACGTGACAGTACCGCCCCCAAAGGTGCGGAGTCCAGCCGCAAAACCTGAACCTTTAGGGGAGGGTCTGGGTGGGCGTTTGTCCGCGATGGCGGATCTGGCGCGGGACGTGGACCCCACTTCACCATAGTTTTTCTCCGCCTCTTTATCTGCCTCCGTGGCCTCTTAAAAACGGCGACCCTCGCCGCCGCCCTCGGACTGGGGACCCTAGCCCCGGGTCCCGAATGGACGGGAGATTCCGGCAGCACTGAACGGACGGGAGACTCCGGCAGCTCCGGAGTGAAGGGCGATTCTAGCAGCGCCTGACTGACTGACGGCTCTGGCAGCTCCTGGCTGACTGATGGCTCTGGCAGCTCCTGGCTGGTGGGAGACTCTGGAAGCTCCTGGCTGGTGGGAGACTCTGGCAGCTCCTGGCTGGCGGGAGACTCTGGCAGCTCCTGGCTGGCGGGAGACTCTGGCAGCTCAGGACAGACGGGAGACTCTGGCAGCTCAGGACAGACGGGAGACTCTGGCAGCTCAGGACATACGGGAGACTCTGGCAGCTCAGGACAGATGGGAGACTCTGGCAGCTCAGGACAGACGGGAGACTCTGGCAGCTCAGGACAGACGGGAGACTCTGGCAGCTCAGGACAGACTGGAGACTCTGGCAGCTCAGGACAGACGGGAGACTCTGGCAGCTCAGGACAGACGGGAGACTCTGGCAGCTCAGGACAGACGGGAGACTCTGGCAGCTCAGGACAGACGGGAGACTCTGGCAGCTCAGGACAGACGGGAGACCCTGGCAGCGCTGGGCAGGAGGAAGACTTGCAGCACTGTGGCTTCTTCCTAGCTGAGCGGGCTTTCAGGTTATGACAAAATATGGCTCGTTTTACTCTGGACATATAGACACTTTTGTACCCGTTTCTTCCAGCAGCTTCATAAGGTCCTTTGCTGTTGTTCTGGGATTGATCTGCACTTTTCACACTAAAGTACGTTCATCTCATCTCATCTCAGAACGCATCTCCTTCCTGAGCGGTATGACGGCTGCGTGGTCCCATGGTGTTTATACTTGCGTACTATTGTTTGTACAGATGAACGTGGTACCTTCGGACATTTGGAAATTGCTCCCAAGGATGAACCAGACTTTTGGAGGTCTACAATTTTTTTTCTGAGGTCTTGGCTGATTTCTTATGATTTTCCCATGCTGTCAAGCAAAGAGGCACTGAGTTTGAAAGTCGGCCTTGATATACATCCACAGGGACACCTCCAATTGACTCAAATTATGTCAATTAGCCTATCAGAAGCTTCTAAAGCCATTACATAATTTTCTGGAATTTTCCAAGCTGTTTAAGGCACAGTCAACTTAGTGTATGTAAACTTCTGACCCACTGGAATTGTGATACAGTGAATTATAAGTGAAGTAATGACTTGTGTCATGCACAAAGTAGATGTCCTAACCGACTTGCCAAAACTATAGTTTGTTAACAAGAAGTTAGTGGAGTGGTTGAAAAACGAGTGTCAATGACTCCAACCTAAGTGTGTGTAAACCACCGACTTCAACTGTATGTAATGTATTGTTGCAAGAAGTTTAATAATTACGTTTGAGCAGGAACCCACTGGTAAATTATGTTGGAGTGGGGTCGTGGAGTACCGTTAGTTCATTTTGGCCACCTGTGAGATGAAGTGTTGTATCAGTTTGTATGGGCTTTGGTTACATTAATTAAAGTAAGAGAATGTCTGCTGGCAATTCTGAAGTTTTTATAAATGCTTACATTAGAGCATGTAACATTAAGGAGTTGTAAAAAATACTGTAATGTCCTTAACCCAACACTGAGTGACCTTATCAAGGGCTATGGACCTCTTGGTGTAATGTTTAAAAATACTATGAGGTGTTGTTGCATAAAACCGTTGGTGCAAACTACCAAAATATAAAAATATAAATGCAATATGCACCGATTTCAACGATTTTACTGAGTTAAAGTTTATATAAGGAAATCAGTCAATTCAAATAAATGCGTTAGGCCCTAATTTATAGATTTCACATGACTGGGCAGGGGCACACTGGGAGGGAATATGCCCACTCACTGGGGAGCCAGGCCCAGGCAATGAGAATTACATTTTTCCCACCAAAGGACTTTATTAAAGACAGAAATATTCCATTTCATCAGCTGTCCGGGTGGCTGGTCTAAGAAGATCCCGCAGGTGAATCCGGATGTAGAGGTCCTGGGCTGGCATGACGTGGTCTACGGTTGTGAGGCCGGTTGGACGTACTGCCAAATTCTATAGAATGACGTTAGAGGTGGCTTATGGTAGAACAATGTACATTCAATTCTCTGGCAGCAGTTCTGGTGGACGTTCATGCAGTCAGCATGCTAATTGCACGCTTCTTCAAAATTTGAGACTTCTGTGGCATTACGTTTTGTGACAAAACTGCACATTTTAGAGTAGGCCTTTTATTGTCCCCAGCACAAGGTGTACCTGTGTAATGATTATGCTGTTTAATCACCTTCTTGATATGCATACCTTTCAGGTGAATTGGCAAATGAGAAATGCTAACTCACAGGGATGTCAACCAATTTGTGCACAAATATAAGCTTTTAGTGCAAATGGAACATTTCTGGGATCTTTTATTTCAGCTCATGACACATGGTACTAACACTTAACATGTTGTGTTTGTATTTTTGTTTATTATATATACACTTCCTAGTATTCAAAATGATATATGAGGTGTTATTGCATAGCACTGAATGTGATAATTCCCTAAAACTGACAAAGTGTAACAGCATCAGCACTAAGTACAGTGTTATTTTTTTTATTATTTATAATTTTACCCCATTTTCATGATATCCAATTGGTAGTTACGACCTTGTTTCATCGCTGCAACTCCCAACGGGCTCAGGAGAGGCGAATGTCGAGACATGCATCCTCCGAAACATGACCTGCCAAGCCCCACTACTTCTTGAACGTCCCAAACTGTCATTCTGATTCCCATGTAAAATTGCGTAAAACTATAAAACAGAGTTTTAGACAGCTTTAATTTAAAAGTATTTTTTATCCTTATTGGGTGATCTGTTTATAAATACAGCACTTTTTGTACAAAGTCTCCCCATTTTAGGGGACCAAATGTATTGGGACAAATTTTCTTACTGTATATGTGTATTAAAGTTGTACAAAGTTACATATTTTTTTCCCAGTATTTGGATAATCCTGAATGGAACATTAAAAATGATGAGTGAAAAGGTTTATGATCAAACTTTATCAATGTCGAAGCAAAAGTAATTGTTTATACTTTGCTCATCATACTTTGATCTGGTTTCATCCAAATATCATCACATTTTAGTAAAAACATGATTATGGCTATTCATGACCTTTAACACAATGCTCACTTAACCCAGAAGTCAACCTTGCCAATATGTTGGAAGAAACATTGTTTAATTGACGAGCACTATCAGCTTGCAGGTACCCGGCCTGCCACAAGGAGTCGCTAGATGAGCCAAGGAAAACCCACTGACCAAACCCAGTTGGTGCATGGCCAGTTGTGTGCTGCTTTATGGTGCTCCTGGTCATAGATCAAACCCCAGGCTGTAGTGGCTCCTCGGCACTTTGATGCAGTGCCTTAGACCGCTGTGCCACCTGGGAGGCCCAACACAGTGTTAACAATGAAAGTGGACCCATATACACACTGGCCCAGTCTTAAGTTTAAAATTGTCAGAGTTGATTCAACATTGGAACATTTGCTGTTTAGGATCCGGAACAGGGTATCATACAAATAGCCATATTGGCACTGGCCTCCTGGCCTAGTTTGCTAAATGATTTCCTCTTAACATAAGTGAAACAAAGCTTAAGATTATCCCCAGGTAATCAGGTGTTTTGTCACTATTTTGGCAAGGTGTGATTGCTTCAACTGACACCTATCAAAAGCAATGTGTGTGTGTGAGTGACAGCGTGTGTGTGTGTGTTATGCTGTTTGGACAGATGGAGTTGTATGCTTATGTGTGCTATGCAGTGCAATGCAATGCAGAGCGATGTTCCCAGCTCTCTTGTTGTCTGTCTGTCTCCCAGGTAACGGAGACTGCCCTCCCAGGAAGACAGAGAACTCTAGAATGTTGGTGGAGCTGTCGGCAAACACACCCAATGGACAGCAGCTCCAGCATCCTAATTCACCCACTGGTGAGTGGTTGCTGAACATATACGTGCACACAAACACACACACGTATGTATGGATGCAGAGTGGAACATACACACGCGCACACACCCACACTCAAGAGGATTTTGTGTGTTAAGAGAAACAGTTTATCTTATCAACGCATGTCTTATCTGAAGGGTCTTGCATAGTTCCCTTCCCCTAAATGAACAGAAACAGGAAGAGTTGAGGGTGCTATTCACCATGTGGTAGCTGAAGCAGAAAAGGGAAGCTGTTTCCCACAGCATCCCCCACTATTAGTACCCTGGTCCCAGAACTGTTTATGCTGGCTTGCCAACTCCTATGGTCATTAATAGTTAATAGGAGTCTGCAAGACCCCACAAACAGATTTGGGGTTCAGGCTAAAGTGTTAAAGAGGGAGAGAGTCTCAGAGGGAGATAGCTCTCACAGACTACAGTGTTAAAGAGGGAGAGAGTCTCAGAGGGAGATAGCTCTCACAGACTACAGTGTTAAAGAGGGAGAGAGTCTCAGAGGGAGATAGCTCTCACAGACTACAGTGTTAAAGAGGGAGAGAGTCTCAGAGGGAGATAGCTCTCACAGACTACAGTGTTAAAGAGGGAGAGAGTCTCAGAGGGAGATAGCTCTCACAGACTACAGTGTTAAAGAGGGGGATCGTTCTCACTTACACAGCCTGTGTCATCCTGACCAGGAAGTTGCCTAACACCACTCAGCTTCGACACCGTTGTTGTAACATAACACTGACTGACGCTGAATTTCTCTTGAAATTGACCAGTTGTGTCACTGTACAAAACTACAGAACATGTTTGCTATATGTTTACAATCAAACTATGAGTTATTTAAAGCATTTTAAATGCTTTTCTTGTTGACTTCAGCTAAATGCCTCGACAGCGCCACTAGCAAAACTATGAGGGTAATGTCAATTACAGTATGAGGGGAATGTAAACTATGAGGGTAATGTCAATTACAGTATGAGGGAATGTAAACTATGAGGGTAATGTCAATTACAGTATGAGGGGAATGTAAACTATGAGGGTAATGTCAATTACAGTATGAGGGGAATGTAAACTATGAGGGTAATGTCAATTACAGTATGAGGGGAATGTAAACTATGAGGGTGATGTCAATTACAGTATGAGGGGAATGTAAACTATGAGGGTAATGTCAATTACAGTATGAGGGGAATGTAAACTATGAGGGTGATGTCAATTACAGTATGAGGGGAATGTAAACTATGAGGGTAATGTCAATTACAGTATGAGGGGAATGTAAACTATGAGGGTAATGTCAATTACAGTATGAGGGGAATGTAAACTATGTGGGTAATGTCAATTACAGTATGAGGGGAATGTAAACTATGAGGGTAATGTCAATTACAGTATGAGGGGAATGTAAACTATGAGGGTAATGTCAATTACAGTATGAGGGAATGTAAACTATGTGGGTAATGTCAATTACAGTATGAGGGGAATGTAAACTATGTGGGTAATGTCAATTACAGTATGAGGGGAATGTAAACTATGAGGGTAATGTCAATTACAGTATGAGGGGAATGTAAACTATGAGGGTAATGTCAATTACAGTATGAGGGGAATGTAAACTATGAGGGTAATGTCAATTACAGTATGAGGGGAATGTAAACTATGTGGGTAATGTTAATTACAGTATGAGGGGAATGTAAACTATGAGGGTAATGTCAATTACAGTATGAGGGGAATGTAAACTATGAGGGTAATGTCAATTACAGTATGAGGGAATGTAAACTATGAGGGTAATGTCAATTACAGTATGAGGGGAATGTAAACTATGAGGGTAATGTCAATTACAGTATGAGGGGAATGTAAACTATGTGGGTAATGTTAATTACAGTATGAGGGGAATGTAAACTATGAGGGTAATGTCAATTACAGTATGAGGGGAATGTAAACTATGAGGGTAATGTCAATTACAGTATGAGGGAATGTAAACTATGTGGGTGATGTTAACTATGAGGTGTTCAAGACACAGACAGCTATGGGTTGGACAGGCACCCAAGCTCAGATTTGCTTATGATGGCACTTTTCTATTAGCTTGGATACCTAGTTTCTCCTCCTTGGTAACATGACCCATGCTTTGGGAGTTTCTTTCTTTATATTTTATTCATCTGAGTTCTATGATACACTGTTGTCACAGCAACCATCTCAAGTACAGCCAGCTGCGACAGCAAAGTGCAGGGCTCGTCATTTTATATATCCCATCTCCCGTACCCCTCGTCTGTGAGGAAAATATGAAAACCAATAGAGCTCGTCTCGATCTGCTGGTTCCGTGTTGCCAGGATACAGTTCTGGATCATAACCTCAATGTCATGCTGTTAGTAAAACAGGGGCTCCTTCAGGTCAGACAGGGATATAGATAGACTGCCATGTTGTTTCAGAGATTGTCATGTCATTGCTGACAATAGCAGGAGTCCTGAATTCTATGTGTCCTATGTTGTGAGAAAGATGGATGACATCAACCCTATAACAATCACCACAGTGGACATTGTTGTCATCCCTAAAGCAAACACCACAGTGGACATTGTTGTCATCCCTAAAATCACCCCACACACTCCCCTTGTGTTTATGGAGTCTATGACCCTAAGGGGACATGGGTATGAGATGGATATAGGTGTGAGAGGTTTGGGGCTATTGCTTTGTCTCCTTGCGTACACACCCTGTGATCATGGTCAGTCACAAATCACAAACAGCCGTGTCTAAAGGATTGCAAGGAGTCACCTTCTGCTCATGTTCAATCTTAAAGGTCCCTGTTACCTATGTTCAATCTTAAAAGTCCTTGTTGCCTATGTTCAATGATAAAGGTCCCTGTAACCTATGTTCAATGATAAAGGTCCCTGTAGCTTATGTTCAATGATAAAGGTCCCTGTAGCTTATGTTCAATGATAAAGGTCCCTGTAGCTTATGTTCAATGATAAAGGTCCCTGTAGCTTATGTTCAATGATAAAGGTCCCTGTAACCTATGTTCAATCTTAAAGATCCCTGTAACCTATGTTCAATCTTAAAAGTCCTTGTTGCCTATGTTCAATCTTAAAGATCCCTGTAACCTATGTTCAATCTTAAAGATCCCTGTAGCTTATGTTCAATCTTAAAGATCCCTGTAACCTATGTTCAATGATAAAGGTCCCTGTAGCTTATGTTCAATCTTAAAGATCCCTGTAGCCTATGTTCAATCTTAAAGGTCCCTGTAGCTTATGTTCAATCTTAAAGATCCCTGTAACCTATGTTCAATCTTAAAAGTCCTTGTTGCCTATGTTCAATGATAAAGGTCCCTGTAGCTTATGTTCAATCTTAAAGATCCCTGTAACCTATGTTCAATCTTAAAAGTCCTTGTTGCCTATGTTCAATCTTAAAGGTCCCTATATTCAAACAAATGCATTGTATGGGAGTGTACAATCTCTGGATCTCTGAATATTATTCTGTGGCTACGTTCGTGTGTGTCTGTGTGTGTGTGTGTTGTCAGTCACAGATACTAGGAGTCTTGTGGCAGTAGAAAACTAGCAGAGGCCTTCCTGCCTTTAGTCAGTCAGTCAGTCAGTCAGTCAGTCAGTACCCCCCTCCCCCACATCCCATCCAGCCAGTCTCTAACCCAGCATCAGTCAAGTGGAAAACCTCAGGGGCTCAGCAGCAGCACCTGTTTAGGCTAGGACATTCCCCTCCCCCTCATCCTTCCTCTTTCATCTTCTTCCTCCCTCCCTCTTCTCCCCAGGGACTGACTGGAACGAGACAAGCCTGTTTCTCATCTCTCCCCCAATAATGTTCAGAGCATGTCACATCACTACACACAGTCCATTTCTGGGAGTAACCAAGTGTATCTTTACATAACATGTTAACTATGTGCATTCCAGGAATTTCAGGTTTAAAAATAGCACTTATAGTTGCTTACAATTAAATTAGTGTAATTGTTAGTCAGATGTGGAGAGTCTCTGTCTCAGGGGGTTTAGCATAAACTTTCCTAATACTGTGAGTATCATTATATCACTTGCTTCGCCAGGGGAAATGATATGCAGATTGTATGAAATTATTCCTATCAATGGAGTTAGTCAAAGAGAGAGATTTACAAGATGTAAAATCCCAACCTTCAGTTCCCACACCTATTGAGAAACAAGGATCACCCACAAAAATAATCTAATGTAATTAGCCAAAAAACATCAAACAATAACTTGATTGGTCATACTGGTCTCTTCTAGAAAACACAATCAAACAGGAAGATGAGACCGAAGATGAAGGGGACAGGAGGACCACAGCAGAGGACATGGGCCAAAGCGGGGAAGAGGGATCGGGTTTGGAGGAGCCCATGATTGACAGCCCAAACAACCTACAGGATGGGGTCCCCGGGTCAGAAGGGTCATGTGACCCAGGAACTCGGCTGCCCAATGGTAAATGTTTCTCTAAAGTTGTTTCCCCTTATGTCCCTTCTATAGTATATAGCCCAAACCGTATGTACGCTATATTGAACACCAATGACCCAATACTCTCTGATGTATCTGAGGATTGTCAATGTTTTACCATTAACATCTAGCATATTGCAAAAACCTGTTAGTTATATATAATACAAAATGGCAGATAATGGATACTTCATGTTGTAGCTCAGTATGAGATAGGTATTTTACAGACTAAAGACACGTCACTTATCCTATGTTTGAAGAAAATTATAATGCTTGAGTCAGAAATGTCTTATTTTTGTGTCATTGGGTGTGGAGGTGAAAAGCTTTGCTGTGTTCTAGAAGACATTAGTTGAGCCTTAGAATCATTCTCAGGGAAAACATCCCAGGAATCTTCCTCAACCTGTTCCCTAGCCCTTAACTAACACTATTACTGTGCCTCAGTCGTCATAGATTTAGGATCAGATTTTCAATTGTTGGGCTGCAGATCAAGAGCGGATCATCATTATAATGATGATGATGATGATGATGATGATGATGATGATGATGATGATGATGATGATGATGAGAGTGCTGTAGTCTAGTTGTGAACCAGGAAAACTATGTACATAGAGACATACAAACACACACTCACCGATGGTAAAACTGGGCACTAAACGTATACAGCACGTTTAGCAATGCAAGACTATAAGACACAATGTAAGACTCTCTAAACCGTCTTCCAACGCTTAACACAATACTTTTAACTTATACATATGGTGTGTGTGTGTGCATGTGTGTATGTTTGTCCCTCCTATAACCATACATTGGGTCTGGTTAGGGACGGAAACATTGTAATTATGTACCTACTGTACTGTGTGGTGATAGAAAGAGAGAAAGCTGTAGTAGAGACCCAGAGCGAATAGGAACAGAGCTAACACCTCATCTCACCACACTCTATTTCTGGAGATATAAATATCTCTGTCGTTACTATAGTAAGATCTAGTTCAAATGTATCAATAGTACACAGTGCACAACAGAAACCACACAGCAGTTTGTTTTTCTCTGCACTGAAACTCCTCCTTGAAGTAATATTGGCAACGTTTGTTAGTCTCAGCTAGGGTTTGTTTAATTGAGGCTGAGGACGAGGTTAGCAATTGAGGAGTTTAGGGTTTGTTCACCTCCACAGTCCAGCCATGTATAGAGCATGGCACTTGCAACGCCAGGGTTGTGGGTTTGATTCTAGTGGGGGACTGGTACGAAAAAGAAGAAAATTATGAAAATATATTTATTCTACTATAAGTTTCTCTGGATAAGAGTGTCTGCTAAATGACGTACATGTTTTACCATTGAAATGTGTTGATTGTTGTTGGGTCGCGGTGAACCTCAATTTCTGTACTTAAGTTCATTCGGTCCAAAATCCCAGTGAAAAGTGTGGCAACTCAAGACTAGGTTGCTGAGTTTCTGTGGTTATTGTGTGTTGCTGATCTGGCACTATGTTAAAGTGGGACTATGAGTGAAGCGAGCTTGCACTTCCTGTGCCCATTTCAGCTGATAGGCCGTTCCAGTGTAACACTTCCTGTGGCCCTCTCAGGTGATAGGCCGTTCCAGTGTAACCAGTGTGGTGTGTCGTTCACTCAGAAGGGCAACCTGTTGAGACACATTAAGCTGCACACGGGGGAGAAGCCCTTCAAATGCCCCTTCTGCAGCTACGCCTGCCGCCGTCGTGACGCACTCACAGGCCACCTACGCACACACTCAGGTCAGCCTCTCTGCCGCCTCTGTTCTTCCTTCTTCTTCCTCCTCATCCTCCTCTTCCTCCTCATCTCCGTGACTCCTTTATTCACCTATTCCCTCTATATTGAGTCATGCTTTCTTTAACTTTTTTTTATTCCTGTGGTTACTACTGAGGATCATATCCTGGTTTCAATAAATTCTCAACTTGTCAAATAGTTGATGCCATAGAACAGGCTATAGAACAGGTCTGTCTCGAAGTAACTAAAAGCATGATCTCGTCTGACTTGTGTCTAAGTTTGTGTGAGACAGATTAGCAACAGTTCCCACAAATATCATTGTTTCTCATTGTTGGATGCATGCATCTCTCTGAAGCTTTGTTTGCAGACAGACAAGGGCTGTGGTTAGGCACCCAGGACATGATGTTCCTCTCATTCCTATAACCTGCTCACGTCAAGTCTCCTCAGAAAGGAACTCTCGGTTCTCTGTAGATATATGGGGAGACTAAAGAAAGGCTGTGCTGTGTTGCTCTAACTGTAACTCACTGTCCTAGCTCTGCATCAAAGACCCTTCTCTCTCTGTGGTCTCCACTGCCGTGTCTTTGAGACCCAGGACAGACAACAGTAAGCCGCCATCTCTAGTGTTGTCCTCCTAGAAGTACTCATATGCAGCTACCCAGAACCAGAGGGTATTTCTCTCTGTATCTTGTCTGTCTTTGTCTCTGTCTCTTTCATTCTCTTTTGACCTTTTTCTAATTTTCACATCCTGTTTTTTAGGCTAAATTCATTCTTCACTCTCCTCCAGTCAGTGTAGGCAGCAAATGAAGGTGTAGTAAGTAGTAGTGCTATATGAATCCCCCCCGCCCCTCAGCCTACCTACTATATGAATCCCCTTTTGCCCCTCAGGCTACCTACTATATGAATCCCCTTTTGCCCCTCAGCCTACCTACTATATGAATCCCCTTTCACCCCTCAGCCTACCTACTATATGAATCCCCTTTCACTCCTCAGCCTACCTACTATATGAATCCCCTTTCACCCCTCAGCCTACCTACTATATGAATCCCCTTTTGCCCCTCAGCCTACCTACTATATGAATCCCCTACACCCCTCAGCCTACCTACTATATGAATCCCCTACACCCCTCAGCCTACCTACTATATGAATCCCCCCCCCCTCAGCCTACCTACTATATGAATCCCCTTTCACCCCTCAGCCTACCTACTATATGAATCCCCTTTCACCCCTCAGCCTACCTACTATATGAATCCCCTTTTGCCCCTCAGCCTACCTACTATATGAATCCCCTTTCACCCCTCAGCCTACCTACTATATGAATCCCCTTTGCCCCTCAGCCTACCTACTATATGAATCCCCTTTCACCCCTCAGCCTACCTACTATATGAATCCCCTTTCACCCCTCAGCCTACCTACTATATGAATCCCCTTTCACCCCTCAGCCTACCGACTATATGAATCCCCTTTCTCCACTCAGCCTACCTACTATATGAATCCCTCTGCCCCTCAGCCTACCTACTATATGAATCCCCTTTCGCCCTTCAACCTACCTACGAAATGAATCCCTTCTGCCCCTCAGCCGACCTAATATATGAATCCCCTTTCTCCCCTCAGCCTCCCTACTATTTGAATCCCCTTCACCCCCTCAGCCTACCTACTATATGAATCCCCTTTCACCCCTCAGCCTCCCTACTATATGCCCACCCCTCAGCCTACCTACTATATGAATCCCCTTTCAGCCTACCTACTATATGAATCCCCTTTCACCCCTCAGTCTACCTACCATATGAATCCCCTTTCTCCCCTCAGTCTACCTACTATATGAATCCCTTTCACCCCTCAGCCTACCGACTATATGAATCCCCTTTCTCCCCTCAGCCTACCTACTATATGAATCCCCTTTCACCCCTCAGCCTACCTACTATATGAATCCCCTTTCACTCCTCAGCCTACCTACTATATGAATCCCCTTTCACCCCTCAGCCTACCTACTATATGAATCCCCTTTTGCCCCTCAGCCTACCTACTATATGAATCCCCTACACCCCTCAGCCTACCTACTATATGAATCCCCTACACCCCTCAGCCTACCTACTATATGAATCCCCCGCCCCTCAGCCTACCTACTATATGAATCCCCTTTCACCCCTCAGCCTACCTACTATATGAATCCCCTTTCACCCCTCAGCCTACCTACTATATGAATCCCCTTTTGCCCCTCAGCCTACCTACTATATGAATCCCCTTTCACCCCTCAGCCTACCTACTATATGAATCCCCTTTTGCCCCTCAGCCTACCTACTATATGAATCCTTTCACCCCTCAGCCTACCTACTATATGAATCCCCTTTCACCCCTCAGCCTACCTACTATATGAATCCCCTTTCACCCCTCAGCCTACCGACTATATGAATCCCCTTTCTCCCCTCAGCCTACCTACTATATGAATCCCCTCTGCCCCTCAGCCTACCTACTATATGAATCCCCTTTCGCCCTTCAACCTACCTACGAAATGAATCCCTTCTGCCCCTCAGCCGACCTAATATATGAATCCCCTTTCTCCCCTCAGCCTACCTACGATTTGAATCCCCTCCGCCCCTCAGCCTACCTACTATATGAATCCCCTTTCACCCCTCAGCCTCCCTACTATATGAATCCCCTTTCACCCCTCAGCCTACCTACTATATGAATCCCCTCTGCCCCTCAGCCTACCTACTATATGAATCCCCTTTCACCCCTCAGTCTACCTACCATATGAATCCCCTTTCTCCCCTCAGTCTACCTACTATATGAATCCCCTTTCACCCCTCAGCCTACCTTCTATATGAATCCCCTTTCACCCCTCAGCCTACCTACTATATGAATCCCCTTTCACCCCTCAGCCTACCTTCTATATGAATCCCCTTTCACCCCTCAGCCTACCTACCATATGAATCCCCTTTCTCCCCTCAGCCTACCTACTATATGAATCCCCTTTCTCCCCTCAGCCTACCTACTATATGAATCCCCTTTCTCCCCTCAGCCTACCTACTATATGAATCCCCTTTCTCCCCTCAGCCTACCTACTATATGAATCCCCTTTCACCCCTCAGCCTACCTACTATATGAATCCCCTTTCTCCCCTCAGCCTACCTACTATATGAATCCCCTTTCACCCCTCAGCCTACCTACTATATGAATCCCCTTTCACCCCTCAGCCTACCTACTATATGAATCCCCTTTCACCCCTCAGCCTACCTACTATATGAATCCCCTTTCACCCCTCAGCCTACCTACTATATGAATCCCCTCTGCCCCTCTGCCTACCTACTATATGAATGCCTTCTGCCCCTCAGACTACCTACTATATGAATCCCCTTTCACCCCTCAGCCTACCTACTATATGAATGCCTTCTGCCCCTCAGACTACCTACTATATGAATCTCCTTTCACCCCTCAGCCTACCTACTATATGAATGCCTTCTGCCCCTCAGACTACCTACTATATGAATCTCCTTTCACCCCTCAGCCTACCTACTATATGAATGCCTTCTGCCCCTCAGACTACCTTACTATATGAATCCCCTTTCACCCCTCAGCCTACCTACTATATGAATCCCCTTTCACCCCTCAGCCTACCTACTATATGAATCCCCTTTCACCCCTCAGCCTACCTACTATATGAATCCCTTTCTCCCCTCAGCCTACCTACTATATGAATCCCCTTTCACCCCTCAGCCTACCTACTATATGAATCCCCTTTCTCCCCTCAGCCTACCTACTATATGAATCCCCTTTCACCCCTCAGCCTACCTACTATATGAATCCCCTTTCACCCCTCAGCCTACCTACTATATGAATCCCTTCTGCCCCTTAGCCTACCTACTATATGAATCCCCTTTCACCCCTCAGCCTACCTACTATATGAATGCCTTCTGCCCCTCAGCCTACCTACTATATGAATCCCCTTTCACCCCTCAGCCTACCTACAATATGAATCCCCTGTGCCCCTCAGCCTACCTACTATATGAATCCCCTTTCACCCCTCAGCCTACCTACTATATGAATCCCCTTTCACCCCTCAGCCTACCTACTATATGAATCTCCTTTCACCCCTCAGCCTACCTACTATATGAATCCCCTTTCACCCCTCAGACTACCTACTATATGAATCCCTTCTGCCCCTCAGCCTACCTACTATATGAATCCCTTCTGCCCCTCAGCCTACCTACTATATGAATCCCCTTTCACCCCTCAGCCTACCTACTATATGAATCTCCTTTCACCCCTCAGCCTACCTACTATATGAATCCCCTTTCACCCCTCAGCCTACCTACTATATGAATGCCTTCTGCCCCTCAGCCTACCTACTATATGAATCCCCTTTCACCCCTCAGCCTACCTACTATATGAATCCCTTCTGCCCCTTAGCCTACCTACTATATGAATCCCCTTTCACCCCTCAGCCTACCTACTATATGAATGCCTTCTGCCCCTCAGCCTACCTACTATATGAATCCCCTTTCACCCCTCAGCCTACCTACAATATGAATCCCCTCTGCCCCTCAGCCTACCTACTATATGAATCCCCTTTCACCCCTCAGCCTACCTACTATATGAATCTCCTTTCACCCCTCAGCCTACCTACTATATGAATCCCCTTTCACCCCTCAGCCTACCTACCTACTATATGAATACCTTCTGCCCCTCAGCCTACCTACTATATGAATCTCCTTTCACCCCTCAGCCTACCTACTATATGAATCCCTTCTGCCCCTCAGCCTACCTACTATATGAATCCCTTCTGCCCCTCAGCCTACCTACTATATGAATCCCTTCTGCCCCTCAGCCTACCTACTATATGAATCCCCTTTCACCCCTCAGCCTACCTACTATATGAATCTCCTTTCACCCCTCAGCCTACCTACTATATGAATCCCCTTTCACCCCTCAGCCTACCTACTATATGAATCCCCTTTCACCCCTCAGCCTACCTACTATATGAATCCCCTTTCACCCCTCAGCCTACCTACTATATGAATCCCATTTCACCCCTCAGCCTACCTACTATATGAATCCCCTTTCACCCCTCAGCCTACCTACTATATGAATCCCGTTTCACCCCTCAGCCTACCTACTATATTAATCCCATTTCACCCCTCAGCCTACCTACTATATGAATCTCCTTTCACCCCTCTGCCTACCTACTATATGAATCCCCTTTCTCCCCTCAGCCAACCTACTATATGAATCCCCTTTCTCCCCTCAGCCAACCTACTATATGAATCCCCTTTCTCCCCTCGGCCTACCAACTATATGAATCCCCTTTCTCCCCTCAGCCTACCTACTATATGAATCCCATTTCACCCCTCAGCCTACCTACTATATGAATCCCCTTTCACCCCTCAGCCTACCTACTATATGAATCCCCTTTCACCCCTCAGCCTACCTACTATATGAATCCCATTTCACCCCTCAGCCTACCTACTATATGAATCCCCTTTCACCCCTCAGCCTACCTACTATATGAATCCCCTTTCACCCCTCAGCCTACCTACTATATGAATCCCCTTTCACCCCTCAGCCTACCTACTATATGAATCCCCTTTCACCCCTCAGCCTACCTACTATATGAATCTCCTTTCACCCCTCAGCCTACCTACTATATGAATCCCCTTTCACCCCTCAGCCTACCTACTATATGAATCCCTTCTGCCCCTCAGCCTACCTACTATATGAATCCCCTTTCACCCCTCAGCCTACCTACTATATGAATCCCTTCTGCCCCTCAGCCTACCTACTATATGAATCCCTTCTGCCCCTCAGCCTACCTACTATATGAATCCCCTCTGCCCCTCAGCCTACCTACTATATGAATCCCCTCTGCCCCTCAGCCTACCTACTATATGAATCCCCTCTGCCCCTCAGCCTACTTACTATATGAATCCCCCACGCCCCTCAGCCTACCTACTATATGAATCCCTTCTGCCCCTCAGCCTACCTACTATATGAATCCCCCCGCCCCTCAGCCTACCTACTATATGAATCCCCTCTGGCCCTCAGCCTACCTACTATATGAATCCCCTCTGCTCCTCAGCCTAACTACTATATGAATCCCCTTTCACCACACAGCCTACCTACTATATGAATCCCATCTTCCCCTCAGCCTACCTACTATATGAATCCCCTTTCACCCCTCAGCCTACCTACTATATGAATGCCTTCTGCCCCTCAGCCTACCAGCTATATGAACCCCTTCTGCCCCTCAGCCTACCTACTATATGAATCCCCTTTCACCCCTCAGCCTACCTACTATATGAATCCCCTTTCTCCCCTCAGCCTACCTACTATATGAATCCCCTTTCACCCCACAGCCTACCTACTATATGAATCCCCTTTCACCCCTCTGCCTACCTACTATATGAATGCCTTCTGCCCCTCAGCCTACCTACTATATGAATCTCCTTTCACCCCTCAGCCTACCTACTATATGAATCCCCTTTCACCCCTCAGCCTACCTACTATATGAATCCCCTCTGGCCCTCAGCCTACCTACTATATGAATCCCTTTTCACCCCTCAGCCTACCTACTATATGAATCCCCTCTGCCCCTCAGCCTACCTACTATATGAATCCCCTCTGCCGCTCAGCCTACCTACTATATGAATCCCCTCTGCCCCTCAGCCTACCTACTATATGAATCCCCTCTGCCCCTCAGCCTACCTACTATATGAATCCCCTCTGCCCCTCAACCTACCTACTATATGAATCCACTCTGCCCCTCAGTCTACCTACTATATGAATCCCTTCTGCCCCTCAGCCTACTTACTATATGAATCCCCCACGCCACTCAGCCTATCTACTATATGAATCCCTTCTGCCCCTCAGCCTACCTACTATATGAATCCCCCCGCCCCTCAGCCAACCTACAATATGAGTCTCATTTCACCCCCCAGCCTACCTACTATATGAATCCCCTTTCACCCCTCAGCCTACCTACTATCTGAATCCCCTCTGCCCCTCAGCCTACCAGCTATATGAACCCCTTCTGCCCCTCAGCCTACCTACTATATGAATCCCCTCCGCCCCTCAGCCTACCTACTATATGAATCCCCTCTGCCCCTAAGCCTACCTACTATATGAATCCCCTCTGCCCCTCAGCCTACCTACTATATGAATCCACTCTGCCCCTCAGTCTACCTACTATATGAATCCCTTCTGCCCCTCAGCCTACTTACTATTTGAATCCCCCACGCCCCTCAGCCTACCTACTATATGAATCCCCCACGCCCCTTAGCCTAGCTACTATATGAATCCCTTCTGCCCCTCAGCCCACCTACTATATGAATCCCCTTTCACCCCTCAGCCTACCTACTATATGAATCCCCTTTCTCCCCTCAGCCTACCTACTATATGAATCCCCTTTCACCCCTCAGCCTACCTACTATATGAATCCCCTTTCACCCCTCAGCCTACCTACTATATGAATCCCTTTTCACCCCTCAGCCTACCTACTAGAATGAATCCCTTCTGCCCCTCAGCCTACCTACTATATGAATCCCCTCTGCCCCTCAGCCTACCTACTATATAAATCCCCTTTCTCCCCTCAGCCTACCTACTATATGAATCCCCTCTGCCCCTCAGCCTACCTACTATATGAATCCCCTCTGCCCCTTAGCCTACCTACTATATGAATCCCTTCTGCCCCTCAGCCTACCTACTATATGAATCCCTTCTGCCCCTCAGCCTACCTACTATATGAATCCCTTCTGCCCCTCAGCCTACCTACTATATGAATCCCCTCTGCCCCTCAGCCTACCTACTATATGAATCCCCTTTCACCCCTCAGCCTACCTACTATATGAATCCCCTTTCACCCCTCAGCCTACCTACTATATGAATCCCCTTTCACCCCTCAGCCTACCTACTATATGAATCCCCTTTCACCCCTCAGCCTACCTACTATATGAATCTCCTTTCACCCCTCAGCCTACCTACTATATGAATCCCCTTTCTCCCCTCAGCCTACCTACTATATGAATCCCCTTTCTCCCCTCAGCCTACCTACTATATGAATCCCCTTTCACCCCTCAGCCTACCTACTATATGAATCCCCTCTGCCCCTCAGCCTACCTACTATATGAATCCCCTTTCACCCCTCAGCCTACCTACTATATGAATCCCCTTTCACCCCTCAGCCTACCTACTATATGAATCCCCTTTCTCCCCTCAGCCTACCTACTATATGAATCCCCTTTCACCCCTCAGCCTACCTACTATATGAATCCCCTTTCTCCCCTCAGCCTACCTACTATATGAATCCCCTTTCTCCCCTCAGCCTACCTACTATATGAATCCCCTTTCACCCCTCAGCCTACCTACTATATGAATCCCCTTTCACCCCTCAGCCTACCTACTATATGAATCCCTTTTCACCCCTCAGCCTACCTACTATATGAATCCCCTCTGCCCCTCAGCCTACCTACTATATGAATCCCTTCTGCCCCTCAGCCTACCTACTATATGAATCCCTTCTGCCCCTCAGCCTACCTACTATATGAATCCCTTCTGCCCCTCAGCCTACCTACTATATGAATCCCCTCTGCCCCTCAGCCTACCTACTATATGAATCCCCTCTGCCCCTCAGTCTACCTACTATATGAATCCCCTTTCACCCCTCAGCCTACCTATTATATAAATCCCCTTTCACCCCTCAGCCTACCTACTATATGATTCCCTTCTGCCCCTCAGCCTACCTACTATATGAATCCCTTCTGCCCCTCAGCCTACCTACTATATGAATCCCCTCTGCCCCTCAGCCTACCTACTATATGAATCCCCTTTCACCCCTCAGCCTACCTACTATATGAATCCCCTTTCTCCCCTCAGCCTACCTACTATATGAATCCCCTTTCACCCCTCAGCCTACCTACTATATGAATCCCCTTTCTCCCCTCAGCCTACCTACTATATGAATCCCCTTTCTCCCCTCAGCCTACCTACTATATGAATCCCCTTTCACCCCTCAGCCTACCTACTATATGAATCCCCTCTGCCCCTCAGCCTACCTACTATATGAATCCCCTTTCACCCCTCATCCTACCTACTATATGAATCCCCTTTCTCCCCTCAGCCTACCTACTATATGAATCCCCTTTCACCCCTCAGCCTACCTACTATATGAATCCCCTTTCTCCCCTCAGCCTACCTACTATATGAATCTCCTTTCACCCCTCAGCCTACCTACTATATGAATCCCCTTTCTCCCCTCAGCCTACCTACTATATGAATCCCCTTTCACCCCTCAGCCTACCTACTATATGAATCCCCTTTCTCCCCTCAGCCTACCTACTATATGAATCCCCTTTCTCCCTCAGCCTACCTACTATATGAATCCCCTTTCACCCCTCAGCCTACCTACTATATGAATCCCCTCTGCCCCTCAGCCTACCTACTATATGAATCCCCTTTCACCCCTCAGCCTACCTACTATATGAATCCCCTTTCACCCCTCAGCCTACCTACTATATGAATCCCCTTTCTCCCCTCAGCCTACCTACTATATGAATCCCCTTTCACCCCTCAGCCTACCTACTATATGAATCCCCTTTCACCCCTCAGCCTACCTACTATATGAATCCCTTTTCACCCCTCAGCCTACCTACTATATGAATCCCCTCTGCCCCTCAGCCTACCTACTATATGAATCCCTTCTGCCCCTCAGCCTACCTACTATATGAATCCCTTCTGCCCCTCAGCCTACCTACTATATGAATCCCTTCTGCCCCTCAGCCTACCTACTATATCAATCCCCTCTGCCCCTCAGCCTACCTACTATATGAATCCCCTCTGCCCCTCAGTCTACCTACTATATGAATCCCCTTTCACCCCTCAGCCTACCTATTATATAAATCCCCTTTCACCCCTCAGCCTACCTACTATATGATTCCCTTCTGCCCCTCAGCCTACCTACTATATGAATCCCTTCTGCCCCTCAGCCTACCTACTATATGAATCCCCTTTCATCCCTCAGCCTACCTACTATATGAATCCCCTTTCACCCCTCAGCCTACCTACTATATGAATCCCTTTTCACCCCTCAGCCTACCTACTATATGAATCCCCTCTGCCCCTCAGCCTACCTACTATATGAATCCCCTCTGCCCCTCAGCCTACCTACTATATGAATCCCTTCTGCCCCTCAGCCTACCTACTATATGAATCCCCTCTGCCCCTCAGCCTACCTACTATATGAATCCCCTCTGCCCCTCAGTCTACCTACTATATGAATCCCCTTTCACCCCTCAGCCTACCTACTATATAAATCCCCTTTCACCCCTCAGCCTACCTACTATATGAATCCCCTCTGCCCCTCAGCCTACCTACTATATGAATCCCCTCTGCCCCTCAGCCTACCTACTATATGAATCCCTTCTGCCCCTCAGCCTTCCTACTATATGAATCCCCTCTGCCCCTCAGCCTACCTACTATATGAATCCCCTTTCACCCCTCAGCCTTCCTACTATAGGACTTCCCTCTGCCCCTAAATTGTATTAGTCACACATGGTTAGCAGATGTTAATGTGAGTGTAGGGTAATGCTTGTGCTTTTAGTACAGACAATGCAGTAATATCTTACAAATAATGTAACAAATTCACAACTACCTTATACACACAAATGTAAAGGGATGAATAAGAAAATGTACATATAAATATATGAATGAGCGATGGCCGTGCGGCGCAGGCAAGATGCAGTAGATGGTATAGAGTACAGTATGTACATATGAGATAAGTAATGTAGGGTATGTAGACATTATTAAAGTGTTGTTTTTTAACGTGACTAGTGATACCTTTATTAAGTCCATTTATTAAAGTGGCCAGAGATTTAAGTCTGTATGTTGGCAGCAGCCTCTCTATGTTAGTCTCTCGGTCCCACCTGTACTGATCTCGCCTTCTGGATGATAGCAGGGTGAACAGGCAGTGGCTCGGGTGGTTGTTGTCCTTGATGATCTTTTTGGCCTTCCTGTGACATTGGGTGCTGTAGGTGTCACAGATTGGCACTGCATGGATTGTGTTGTACAGTATCTGAACCCATCACAAACACATTGTTGAATGGCAATATGAAATCATTCCTAGAATTGCTGTGCAAATGTGTAGTGTGCATGTGATTGGTTGTTCTTGGAGGTGTTTTAGAGGCTACATGGAGAGCTATGGGGTCACTCATTTTTGACATTACATGAGACAATAAAAGGTTTCTGAGACTAGAAACAATAGGTTCCTGTTTGTCACCCAAATAGATGCAGTCGACTGAGTCTAAAGGCTGAGAGCGTTGAGGCTATTTGCATGTTCAAGAATAGCTGCTGAAAGCGGGATTTTGGTGATACATCCAACATCTGCAAAAGGCCACGTGGGGGAGGTTGTGTAAATGAGGTGTGTGTGTGTTGCCTATTCCAACGTGAAAGTGTAACTGCCCATTGCGGCTGGCAGCTGGCGACAGTTCGCAGGTGCTTTGGCCTCGATCATTGGAGCAGACAGACAGTTCAGGGTGTTTTTCCATTACCGTGACATTATATTACTTAAGTTGGTAGAACATTGGATTCTTATAATGCCAGGGTAGTGGGTTTGATTCCCAAGACCGCCCATACGTTAAATGTATGCGCGCGTGACTGTACGTCGCTTTAGATAAAAGTATCTTAGTTATCAGACTGAAACATTTTATTCCCACAGTAACAGGTCAGGTAGTTTCTAGTGACGTAGTCACCTCTGCCATACATTTCATCACGTGAACTGCTCCTATTTTGGGCCAGAGTCTGGGTCACTGGTGGGTGTTGCCTGGAACGCCAACTCATTGTGAATTTATTCATTCATTCATTCATTCATTAATGAATAATTCATTCATGAATGAATGAATGAAGTAGAAGGAAGGAAGGATTGAAGGAAGGAAGGAAGGGAGGAAGGATTGAAGGAAGGAAGGGAGGAAGGATTGAAGGAAGGAAGGAAGGAAGGATCAACGGATGGATCTTCTCTGTGGGAAAGCTAGGTGAGGTTTTGGCATCAGCATAAACCCCATCTGAATGGAACTGGCAGCATGAATCACTTCCCACCTCCAGCTGCTGAGGAGAAACACATGCGTTGTTTAGGTCTAATGTTGGAGTTATTTTCCTCCCACTAAGGGATGCAGAACGTATTGACTGTCTCTGTACTGGGCCTACAGGCCCTTTGAATTATGCAACATAGTAGTAAACTAGTATTTGGCGCCTGGAAGATTTGTAACAGTTGTTCCCTGGTGTATGAAAGGGACAAGTCTGTATTCGAGAGTCTGGTTTGTGTGAGGGATCCTACTAGCTGTGGAGCATAATTACTCCATAGTGCATCATAGCCCTCCTCTATTTTCTGTCTTCTCCATGGGCTCTGTTTGTTTACTACAACCTCATACAGCAGTGTTTCTCAACTCCAGACCTCCAGTAACCCCAACAGCACACATTTTTGTTTTAGCCCCGGACCAACTCACCTGATTGAACTCATTGAGGGCTTGATGATTAGTTGACAAGTTGAATCAGGTGTGCTTGTCGCGGGCTACAACCAAAAGATGTACTATTGGGTGTACTCGAGGACTGGAGTTGGGAACACTGTCCTAGAAAGTTCACATAGACTCTGTTCTCCACAGGTTCTATGCGTTTACTATAACCTCCTAGAGAGTTCACATACTGTAGATTTGCATCGCCACAAAAATGCTTTGGACCATGCCCACTCTCTGTCTCTGTCCATCCATCTGTCTATTAAAATAATATTTCGTTATTTTGATATAATTTCTCTCGTTTAGTGGGCAAACCACACAAGTGCAACTACTGTGGGCGGAGCTACAAACAGAGGATTTCATTGGAGGAGCATAAAGAGCGTTGCCATAACTACCTTAAGAGTGTTGCCATGGATCCCACCTCCATCACCGGACCTTATCCAGGTGAGTGTCAATGTCCTGCTCTGGTACAGAGACCTGCTATATGGTACAGCACTGTTGATGGTATAGATGTGGAAACGTCTGCTTTGTTTGTCACTTTTCTGCACCTTGCACTTTCTCTTTTTATAATTGATCATTCAAGCATGAAGTTCAATTGAAGACCAATTGTATTTCCCTGCCTCCTTATTGTAGAGTAAGTGTGAGTACCCTGTAAACTCTACTTAGTTACTTGACATTCATACACCAGCCACCTACTACCTACAAGCCTTGGTGCAGACTTTCACTCTGCTTTTCCACACACACACACACACACACACACACACACACACACACACACACACACACACACACACACACACACACACACACACACACACACACACACACACACACACACACACACACACACACACACACACACACACACACACACACACACACACACTCCTCTGACCCCTAGGTGAGGTCCCTAAAGAGCAGAGGCCCCTGGCCGAGGCTGTTGCCAGGGCAACCTTCGACCGCCCACCAGTCATCGAGAGACTGCAGACTAACATGGGGAAGAGGAAGAGCACCACCCCACAAAAGTTTGTGGGTAAGAATCATCACATCACTTCCTGTGATGGGGAGCACAATGATATGTTGACCCCAAGGATCACTAACTCACAATTACTCATATAAGCTTATATAACTATTGTATTTAAAAGACAATACATAATTTCATTTTTCTTTACAATAACTATTTGAAATATTTCAGTGTTTGATAATTATAAATTTGTTATTAAAGGTAGACTCAGCAAAATTACGTTACCACGAGCAGCACCGGAGATATTGAGATGAGTGAGATGCAACACTTCGCTCTCACACAGTCACACACAGTGTCTGTGCATGCACATGGGTGCTTCATGCTGTTCACAGCGTGGTGACCAGGGCACCAAAACAGTTGAGAAGTTCAGCCTCTCACGTCAACAATCTTATTTGTTACAGAAATTGACCCACCATATTGTTTACGTTTTGCATCTACCTCATATCACTAAGTTATTTGTGGGGTATTTTGTTAATTCCATTTTTTTGATTGAATTTTACCTGTTAGGTTAATTCAGTTTACAGTTTAGATTTTTTATGTTCAGTTTGACCGAACTGTTACAGGATGAGTTTATGCATGCAAAAAAGGGAATTGCGTGCCTGGGCAGAGGTTTAGCAACAAAAATATTACCTTGATTTAACGTTAGAAATGAACACACTAATCACAGATTTCAGCCTTTTGTTCGATTGTTTTAGATTTCAGATCCATTGGTCTTATTCACTGTATTTCTACATTCAATTACAATAAATACTTATCACCAAAAACCTTAATTTTCTTTGTATTACGAAACAGTTGTAAACATTTAGAGGACATATTAGCGTTGAACACAATTATTTTGTTTGTGAGGTATAATTCACTGCACTATTAGATAGAGCGAGACACAGAGAGCGGATGAGAGAGACGAGGGCATGTTTTTCACTCTGTGGTTTGTTACACCTGTATCTCTGCCATAGCTCTTATCGAGAGAGGGGCAAAACAGCTCACCGCATCCCTGTTCTGGAAGGGTTAAACAGTGCATTCAGATAGATGGGGATTTCCACTATTAAACACAAAACCTCTGAGATAATGCAATACGAAAAACAAGAACATAATGCTTAGCTTCTCAAAAGGGAAAAGGTTCAACTTTGACAGGCACTCATATTCATATACTACAGTATATATTTACACTTGTATGTATAGTATACTAGTTGTCACTAAACATGGTTTCAAGAGGTGTCATTCAACCAGACACTTTCTCCATACATATGTGAGTTTCATTGTGGTAATATGTATTCTGTGCTCTGTGCAGGTGAGAAGATGATGTGTTACAGTTACCCAGAGCTGAGCTATGAGATGGGTCTGAAGTATGAGAAGGAGGCAGAGCTGAGCTATGAGATGGGTCTGAAGTATGAGAAGGAGGCAGAGCTGATGCAGGCTCACATGATGGACCAGGCTATCAACAACGCCATCTCTTACCTGGGCTCTGACTCCCTGAGACCCCTGGTCCACCACCCCCATCCGCACGGTCCACGCGGTCCACACCCATCCCCCTCAATGGCTGAGGTGGTAAACATGGGCAACCCCCTCTTCCACCACGTCTACCCCCTGGAACCAGGGCCAGGGCACCGTATGGACCGACCAAGCAGCCGGGACGCCCTACCTCATCCTTCACCTCTGCACCCTCCTCTTCCTGACTTTACTCCCTCCTCCAACGGGCCCATCACCCTCACCAGACCCAAGCAGCACCAGCTCCAGGGTACCAGAGAGGAGAGAGAGTGTCCTAGCAACAGTGGGCTGGACTCGGCCGAATCTGCACGGAGCAGCCCACAGGAGAGGCTGGGTTACCACAGGAACCACCGAAACAACCCCCACCCCCGACCCAGGTCCAGACCCAGCCCAGCCAATGGCGGGAGAGAGGAGGGACAAGGTGGGGCTGAGGTGGGTGGGGTGGGGTTGACAGCGGAGGTGGCCCGGGGAGAGGCGGCAGAGACGAGTCGGGACGGGGTGCGTGTGTTTGGGCGAGAAGGCCGGGAGGTGAGGGTGTTCCAGTGTGAGCACTGCTGTGTCCTCTTCCTGGACCACGTTATGTACACCATCCACATGGGCTGTCATGGTTACAGGGACCCGCTGGAGTGCAACATCTGTGGCCACCACAGTAAGGACCGCTACGAGTTCTCATCTCACATCGTCCGCGGGGAACACACCTTCCAGTAGAGGGCTGGACAAGACAGGAGCCGTCCCTCCCCATCCCCACCCCAGGACTGTGATGTTGAACTAACTGTGTGTGATCAATGCAGCGAACCAAGGCAGAGAAAACTAACTAACATTTGCTGCAGCATAATGATACTGACTATATAATTCCAAACAAATATATGAAGGTCTGGGCCAAATACACATTTTAATTTTTTAAGGTGTTTTGAAGATTTTAAAGTTGAGATATGCATCTGAAGTGAGAGATTTCTTTGTGTGGGAAAAAGAGGACAAAGAACAAGTACACCTATTCAGTTTTGTTGTGGTCTGTCTCTGAGATTGTCAAAGAGCAACTAATACTGTGAGTAGTTATATTATAGTTTTATAAGTTGTTTCACTGTCCTTGTCTTGCATACTGTATTGTTGCACTTGTTTGCTGCAACACAGACTGCCATGGAAGATCTCAAGTTGTCAAGGGGGCTTTCCCTGACTCCACCACCCAAACCATTTCATGCAATATCAATCAATCAAATGTTTATTTATATAGCCCTTCGTACATCAGCTGATATCTCAAAGTGCTGTACAGAAATCCAGCCTAAAACCCCAAACAGCAAGCAATGCAGGTGTAGAAGCACGGTGGTTAGGAAAAACTCCCTAGAAAGGACAAAACCTAGGAAGAAACCTAGAGAGGAACCAGGCTATGTGGGGTGGCCAGTCCTCTTCTGGCTGTGCTGGGTGGAGATTATAACAGAACATGGCCAAGATGTTCAAATGTTCATAAATGACCAGCATGGTCGAATAATAACAGGGCAGAACAGTTGACACTGGAGCAGCAGCACAGTCAGGTGGACTGGGGACAGCAAGGAGTCATCATGTCAGGTCGTCCTGGGGCACGGTCCTTGGGCTCAGGTCCTCCGAGAGAGAGAGAGAAAGAAAGAGAGAATTAGAGAGAGCATATGTGGGGTGGCCAGTCCTCTTCTGGCTGTGCTGGGTGGAGATTATAACAGAACATGGCCAAGATGTTCAAATGTTCATAAATGACCAGCATGGTCAAATAATAGTAAGGCAGAACAGTTGAAACTGGAGCAGCAGCATGGCCAGGTGGACTGGGGACAGCAAGGAGTCATCATGTCAGGTAGTCCTGCGGCATGGTCCTAGGGCTCAGGTCAGTTGAAACTGGAGCAGCAGCATGGCCAGGTGGACTGGGGACAGCGAGGAGCCATCATGTCAGGTAGTCCTGGGGCATGGTCCTAGGGCTCAGGTCCTCCGAGAGAGAGAAAGAAAGAAGGAGAGAATTAGAGAACGCACACTTAGATTCACACAGGACACCGAATAGGACAGGAGAAGTACTCCAGATATAACAAACTGACCCTAGCCCCCGACACAAACTACTGCAGCATAAATACTGGAGGCTGAGACAGGAGGGTTCAGGAGACACTGTGGCCCCATTCGAGGACACCCCGGACAGGGCCAAACAGGAAATAACCCCACCCACTTTGCCAAAGCACAGCCCGCACACTACTAGAGGGATATCTTCAACCACCTACTTACCATCCTGAGACAAGGCTGAGTATAGCCCACAAAGATCTCCGCCACGGCACAACCCAAGGGGGGCGCCAACCCAGACAGGATGACCACAACAGTGAATCAACCCACTCAGGTGACGCACCCCCTGCAGGGAAGGCATGAGAGAGCCCCAGTGAGCCAGTGACTCAGCCCCTGTAATAGGGTTAGAGGCAGAGAATCCCAGTGGAAAGAGGGGAACTGGCCAGGCAGAGACAGCAAGGGCGGTTCGTTGCTCCAGAGCCTTTCCGTTCACCTTCCCACTCCTGGGCCAGACTACACTCAATCATATGACCCACTGAAGAGATGAGTCTTCAGTAAAGACTTAAAGGTTGAGACCGAGTTTGCGTCTCTGACATGTGTAGGCAGACCGTTCCATAAAAATGGAGCTATATAGGAGAAAGCCCTGCCTCCAGCTGTTTGCTTAGAAATTCTAGGGACAATTAGGAGGCCTGCGTCTTGTGACCGTAGCGTACGTGTAGGTATGTATGGCAGGACCAAATCAGAGAGATAGGTAGGAGCAAGCCCATGTAATGCTTTGTAGGTTAGCAGTAAAACCTTGAAATCAGCCCTTGCTTTGACAGGAAGCCAGTGTCGGGAGGCCAGCACTGGAGTAATATGATCAAATTTTTTGGTTCCAGTCAGGATTCTAGCAGCCGTATTTAGCACTAACTGAAGTTTATTTAGTGCTTTATCCGGGTAGCCGGAAAGTAGAGCATTGCAGTAGTCTAACCTAGAAGTGACAAAAGCATGGATTAATTTTTCTGCATCATTTTTGGACAGAACGTTTCTGATTTTTGCAATGTTACGTAGATGGAAAAAAGCTGTCCTCGAAATGGTCTTGATATGTTCTTCAAAAGAGAGATCAGGGTCCAGAGTAACGCCGAGATCCTTCACAGTTTTTTATTTGAGACGACTGTACAACCATTAAGATTAATTGTCAGATTCAACAGAAGATCTCTTTGTTTCTTGGGACCTAGAACAAGCATCTCTGTTTTGTCCGAGTTTAATAGTAGAAAGTTTGCAGCCATCCACTTCCTTATGTCTGAAACACATGCTTCTAGCGATGGCAATTTTGGGGCTTCACCATGTTTCATTGAAATGTACAGCTGTGTGTCATCCGCATAGCAGTGAAAGTTACATCTTCTCTGTCTTATGTCAAAAGCCTTGCTAACTGCAAACTGCTCAGACGTGTTGTCACACCAGCCACATTAGAGAGGGAGAGAGAGAAGAGAGAGAGAGAACAAGAAAGAGAGGAAGAAAGAAAATAAAAGAGAAAGAGAGAGAGAGACTTACTCAGACATTGATTTACTTTTCCAGACATTGTATACAAATTTGTTATTAAAGTTTTGTTAATTACACTAGCTAACTATCTGCTTTCCTTAGAACAGTTCCTTTAACCTTATCAGTTCCACAACACTTCACAGAGGAAAGGAAAAGCACTGCACTGCAACCTGCCTCCCTAAACCTGTTCTTGCACTAGCAGCCTGATGCCTCGAGGGATGTGGAGGAATGGATGAGGCACTCCCTGGTTCAATAGCAACTTCACATATCTTTCTCGCAGCTTGCCTTTACTCCACTCATGTGTCTTTAGTGAACAGGCTGCTTTCTGCAGATTACATGTCATGCCTTTTTAGAAGGATAATGCCAATGAAGGAAGATGGCACTGATTTGGATCAAAGATGATAATCTAGGTGCACTTGGACAAATGCATAAGACAATGTACATACTGCTCTTTAGATAACTCATATTTTGCTGGCAAAATATGTAATGTCGCTGTTGTTCTGTTTATTTTGCAGCATATACCATATTTTGAATTGACACTGTCTTTTGTCTTGATAGTCTTTGTAACCTTCCTGGTCAAAGTAGCAGCTTATTTCTGTTTAGATGACAGCGACGTGGACAAATGATATATCTACTCATAGTGCAACAGACATACGGTACTTCTATTGCAACAGCTTATTGTTACTGTAAAGTATTGGCAATAGTATCTGTTTCCACTTTTTAGTTGTTGTAGTATCTCATATACTATTGTACATTGTACATTACCACACTGCATTATTCTTATTAAATAAGCGCCCCTATTTTTGTATTTAATCACACCTTTATCTTCGATAACATGTATGTCTATAGGTGTTCTAATGCAACGGTATAGGCCTATTCTATGTTATAATTGTCTTAAATCTATTGTATGTCTGCCTATTTTCTTTGTCTAAACAAATCCACAAACATAACAGCTCGCTATGAAGCAAGCATGACGCAAAGAAATCATAATATACAGCACCAGCCAAAGGTTTTGACACACCTACTCAATTAAGGGTTTTTCTTTATTTGTACTATTTTCTACATTGTAGAATAATAGTGAAGACATCAAAACTATGAAATAACACATGAAATCATTTAGTAAAAAAAAAAGTGTTAAACAAATCAAAATATATTTTATATTTGTGATTCTTCAAAGTAGCCTTCAAAGTAGCCAAACCACCCTTTGCCTTGATGACAGCTTTGCACACTCTTGACATTCTCTCAACCAACTTCAACTGGAATGCTTTTCAAACCGTCTTGAAGGAGTTCCCACATATGCTGAGCACTTGGCTACTTTTCCTTCACTGCGGTCCAACTCATCCCAAACCATCTCAATTGGGTTGAGGTCGGGTGATTGTGGAGGCCGGGTCATCTGATGCAGCACTCCATCACTCTCCTTCTTGGTCAAATAGCCCTTAAACAGCGTGGAGGTGTGTTGGGTCAAAAACAAATGATAGTCCCACTAAGCACAAACCAGATGGGATGGCATATCGCCGCAGAATGCAGAGTGTGCCTTGAATTCTAAATAAATCACCAAAATTGTCACCAGAAAAGCACCCACACACCATCACACCTCTTCTTCCATGCTTCACGGTGGGAACCACACATGTGGGGATCATCTGTTCAGATACTCTGAGTCGGTTGGAACCAAAAATCTCAAATTTGGACTCATCAGACCAAAGGACAGATTTCCACCGGTCTAATGTTCATTGCTCATGTTTCTTGGCCCAAGCAAGTATCTTCTTATTATTGGTGTCCTTTAGTAGTGGTTTCTTTGGAGCAATTTGACCATGAAGGCCTGATTCACACAGTCTCCTCTGAACAGTTGATGTTGAGATGTGTCTGTTACTTGAACTCTGTGAAGTATTTATTTGGGCTGCAATTTCTGAGGCTGGTAACTGTAATGAACTTATCCTCTACAACAGAGGTAACTCTGGGTCTTCTTTTCCTGTGGTGGTCCTCATGAGAGCCTGTTTCATCATAGCGCTTGATGGTTTTTAAGACTGCACTTTAAGAAACTTTCAAAGTTCTTGACATTTTCTGGATTGACTGACCGACAAAGTAATGATGTTTCTCTTTGCTCATTTGAGCTGTTTTTGCCATAATATGGACTTGGTCTTTTACCAAATAGGGCAATCTTCTGTATACCACCCTTACCGTGTCACAACACAACTGATTGGCTCAAACACATTAAGAAGGAAATACTTTTTTAAAAAATGTATGTTTAACAAGGCACACCTCTTATCCTCATGAAGCTGGCTGAGATAATGCCAAGAGTGTGCAAAGCTGTCATCTATGCAAAAGAAGAATCTCAAATATCAAATAATGTTGATTCTTTTTTTCACACTTTCTTGGTTACTACATGATTCCATGTGCGTTATTTCATAGTTTTGATGTCTTCACTACTATTCTACAATGTAGAACATAGTTTAAAAAAATAAAGAAAATCCTTCAATGAGTAGGAGTGTCCAAATGTCTGACTGGTACTGTATGAAAAACACATGTCAGACCACCTGTAGTAAACAGCACACAATTGCTTTACTATCTCTTACAAAAACATTTATGCAGAGTATAAATATAACATACATCATATGTTATATTTGTCCCTGTAGATAATCTGTTTGTATTCTGTTTTATTCTCTCCTTCCAAAAGCATCGACGTGTGCAGAAATTGCTTTGGCAACTCCCCCATTGAGAAAGACAGTGTCAGCACCAAGATTAGACTTTTGAAGAATGATCTATTTAACAAAAAGTCACTGGGAAGAAAACAATACAGATGATTGTTTTTGAATGTGAACTCGATAGCGTTACATGTATTTTTTATTTTTTTCACCTGCAGCTTTTACTGTGTGTATATGTAGAGGCCTTAGCTCAAAGTACTTGTTTTTGGACCTACCGCTGTTGTACGAGCCGTCTTACCTCTGTTTGTACAACCTTGTTAAAGAGTGATGAATCTAAAGTTGAAGCATCATGTGTAAATATATCTGTAGGCTATAGCCTATATATGAACTTATGTGAGCCTATATGAACACAAAGAAGAAGTGATATTATTGACAGACTCCACACTCCTAGATGAAGAGCATACTTGAAGTGGAATTAGTGACGCTCCTGATTGTGCTACATTTTTATACTTACTGAAAACGGAGCTAGATTTATATTTTTCTTGGTAAATGTAAAATATGAATAGTTTTGTGAAAATGACATGCTTTTTTATTATTCTTAAGCGCAAACCAACAAAACTGGTAAAAGAGGGTTACTGTGTATTGTTGTATACATATTATATATGGTGTTTATTTTGGCACTATGAAAATGGGTTAGGAATGTGCACCTATATATTTGTTGTAATGATTATCATGTGGGGTACTCAGGTATTTGTCTTCTATGTACTTCTACTTTTGTATTTCTTAAAATACATATTGAAATACATATTTTTTTTTATAAACTAAATTTAAAAAATAATAATTTGGGATATTGCTTTTATTGATAGGTTCATCTCTGAAATTGGTGAATGTTGTGATGTTACAAATTCTACAAATGAAAATACCTGAAGAGAATATTGAGGTATTACCAAAACCAATGTTGCTACTGAAGTTTGCTTCCAATATCATTGAAATGAAATGAAGATACTGTGCTGTAAATAGCAAAATATTTGTTTATGACATGAGCTTTCCACTATTAAATTATAGATTGTTTTGAATGGATGTCAAGTGTGATGAAACAAGTTATTACCAGTTTGTATGGTGAAAGATAACCGCACATAATCTATGTATCCTAACACCTTAACCCATAAGAGCCTAAGACCCATGAAGCATAAAAAAAATACAAAAACAAATTATTTGATGAAAAAAGTGTTTTGGCCTTACTGCTATTAGCCCTTACAAATGCACTGATTAACAGATTTACAACATGAACATATATCTTAGAGGTATAAGAAAGATCAGGAAACATTTAATATATTAATATATTTAATATATTACATGTATTTAACCCCTTATTTTTGGCACTAAACAGTCTCCTTATATACTTACATCCATTTTTTCTCAACTGGTACCATGGTACGTTCAGATGAGTCTTGTGAGGCCTGTGAGGCATCTTGTGAGGCGTCCTAGAGCAAAGCAACCAAGGTGTACGTGTCAGTGAGAGTCTCACCTTTGCAGATAGGAGTCGGATTAGTGTATAGCCCAAACTTTTAGGAAAGGGAAAGACAGAAGTTGGCAGATAAGCTGTACTGACTTCAGACGAGTCCCAAGACGCTGGGGGTCGCAGAGAAAACGGAGAACACCAGCGTGTTAATGAGAGTCTCATGTAAACATTATTAAAGTGATTCGTGTTCCATTATTAAAGGGACCAGTGAGTACAAGTCTATGTTCATAGGGCAGCAGCCTTTAGGGTGTAGGGTTGAGTAACTGGGTGGTAGCTGGCTAGTGATGGCTTTTTAACAGTCTGATGACCTTGAGACAGAAGCTGATTTTTAGTCTCTCGGACCCAGCTTTGATGTACCTGTACTGACCTCGCCTTCTGGATGATAATGGGGTGAACAGGCAGTGGCTCGGGTGGTTGTTGTCCTTGATGATCTATTTGACCTTCCTGTGACATCGGGGGCTGTAGTTGTCCTGGAGGGCAGGCAGTGTGTCCCCAGTGATGCTCTGGGCTGACCACATCACCCCCTGGAGAGCCCTGCGGTTGCGGATGGTGCAGTTGCCTTACCAGGAGGTGATACAGCCCGACAGGATTCTCTCAATTGCGCATCTGTAAAGGTTTGTGATGGTCTGTGAGGGCCAAGACAAATTTATTCAGCCTCCTGATTATTGAAGAGCCACTGTTGTGCCTTCTTTACCACACTGTCTGTGTGGGTGCACCATTTCATATTGTCAGTGAGGTGTATGCCGCAGAAATAGAACCTTTTCACCTACCTACTTTTCATATACAGTTTGGACACACCTACTCATTCAAGGTTTTTTTTGTTATTTTTTACTATTTTCTACATTGTAGAATAATAGTGAAGACATCAGAACTATGAAAAAACACATATGGAATCATGTAGTAACCCAAAAAGTGTTCAACAAATCAAAATATATGTTAGATTTTAGATTCTTCAAAGTAGCCACCCTTTGCCTCGATTACAGCTTTGCACACTCTTGACATTCTCTCAACCAACTTCACCTGGAATGCTTTCCCAATGGTCTTGAAGGAGTTTCCACATATGCTATGCACTTGTTGGCTGATTTTCCTTCACACTGCGGTCCAACTCATCCCAAACCATCTCAATTGGGTTGAGGTTGGGTGATTGTGGAGGCCGGGTCATCTGATGCAACACTCCATGACTCTCCTTCTTGGTCAAATAGCCCTTACACAGGCTGGAGGTGTGCTGGGTGATTGTCCTGTTAAAATAAAAAGGATAGACCCACTGAACGCAAACCAGATGTGGTGGCATATTGCTGAAGAATGTTGTGGTAGCCATGCTGGTTAAGTGTGCCTTGAATTCTAAATAAATCACAGACAGTGTCACCAGCAAAGCACAACCACACCATCACACCTCGTCCTCCATGCTTCACGTGGGAAATACACATGCAAATATCACCCGACCACTTACTTTGCGCTTCACAAAAACACAGTGGTTGGAACCAAAAATCTCACATTTGGATTCATCAGACCAAAGGACAGATTTCCACCTGTCTAATGTACAATGCACTTTTTCTTGGCCCAAGCAGAGACTTCTTATTATTTGTGTCCGTTAGGACTGGTTTCTTTGCAACAATTCAACTATGAAGGCCTGATTCACGCAGTCTCCTCTGAACAGTTGATGTTGATATGTGTCTGTTACTTGGACCCTGTGAAGCATTTATTTGGGCTGCAATTCCTGAGTTAACTTTGGGTCTTCCTTACCTGTGGCAGTCCTTATGAGGGCCAGTTTCATCATGGTGCTTGATGGTTTTCTGGATTGACTGACCTTAAAGTGATTATGGACTGTCGTTACTCTTTGCTTATTTGAGCTGTTCTTGCCATAATATAGACTTGGTCTTTTACCAAATAGGGCAATCTTCTGTATACCACCCCTACCTTGTCACAATACAATTGATTGGTTCAAACACATTAAGAAGGAAATAAATTCCACACGTTTACTTTTAACAAGGCATACCTGTTAATTGAAAAGTATTCCAGGTGACTACCTCATGAAGCTGGATGAGAGAATGCCAGGAGTGTCATCTAGGCAAAAGGTGGCTACTTTGAAGAATCTAAAATCTAAAATATATCACTGTTTTGATTACATGATTCCATATGTGCTATTTCAAAGTTTTGATGTCTTCACTATTATTCTACAATTGTGAAAATAGTAAAACATTAAGAGCAACCCTTGAATGAGTAGGTGTGTCCATACTTTTGACTGGTACTGTACATTACTATTACATAATTTCCACATTGGTGAGGATATTGGAAATGTAATCTAATTCAATTTAATCGAAGGGTGATAACTTTTTTTAAAACTAGGACAGAATCATTTTTTTCTGACTTTATCCGACATAATATGGGTACAGCAGATGCCCTTATTGTATAGGACACTTTTAAATGTGCCATTAGAGGCCAAGCAATTCAATATTCATCTTAAAACAAAAGCAATTTAGGTCAAAAGAGTTCATATTAACAAATGAAATAGAAAGACTAACAGTACAGATAAATAGCAACAAAAAAACTGTACAATAGAGATACAGAATAAGTTAGAGAAAAACAAAAATAATTGGAGAAACTTATTCAAGAAAGATCAACTGTAATATATAATAAAAAATAAAGCGAACTGGATGGAATATGGGGAAAGATTAACCAAATGTTTGTTTTATTTTCAACATAAAAATGCTACCAAAAATAATTGACTTGTTACAAATGACAAATGCAAATGTTATCACCCATCTAGACACAATACCCCATAATGACACATTGTAAATTGTAAATTTCTGCAAATGTATTGAAAATGAAATTAAGACATTTCTAATATACATAATTATTCACACCCCTGAGTCAAGACTTTGTAGAAGCGTCTTTGGCATTGATTGCAGCTGTGAGTCTTTCTGGGTAGATCTCTAAGAGCATTGCCAACCTGTATTGTACAATATCTGCACATGATTCTTTTTTTAATTCTTCAAGTTCTGTCAAGTTGGTTGTTGACCATTTCTAGGCAGCCATTTTTAAGTCTTGCTTAGATTTTTAAGCCAATTTAATTCAAAATTGTAACTAGGCCTGTCAGGGACATTCAGTGTTGTTTTGGTGAGCAACTCCAGGCTAAATTTGGCCTTGTGTTTTAGGTTATTGTCCTCCTGAAAGGTGCATTTGTCTCCCAGTGTGTGTTGGAAAGCAGACTGAACCAAGTTTTCCTCTAGGATTTTGCCTTTGCTTAGCTGTATTCTATGTATTTTTATCCTCCAAAAATCCCTAGTCCTTTTCAATGACATGCATCCAATAACGTTATGTAGCCACCACCTTGCTTGAAAATATGAAGGGTGGTACTCAGTGATGTGTTGTGTTGGATTTGCCCCAAACATAACGCTTTCTATATAGGACTTTAAGTTAATTTCTTTGCCAATATTTTGGGCAGTTTTACTTGAGTGCTTTATTGAAAACAGGATGCACGTTTTGGAATATTTTATGCTGTACAATATTCCTTCTTTTCACTCTGTTATTTAGGTTAGTATTGTGGAGTAACTACAAAGATGTTGATCTCAGTTTTCTTCTACCACAGCCATTAAACTCTGTAACAGTTTTAAAGTCACAATTGGCCTCATTGTGAAATCTCTGAGCAGTTGCCTTCCTGTCCGGCAACTGAGTTAATTAAGAAGTTAAATTGCTGTTTGAAATTCACTGCTCAACTGAGGGACTTTACAGATTATTGTATGCTTGGGGTACATAGATTAGGTCGTCATTCAAAAATCATGTTAAACACGATTATTGCACACAGCGTGAATCCGTACAACTTATTTTTTCTCCTGAACTTATTTAGACTTGCCATAACAAAGGGGTTGAATACTTATTGACTCAAGATGTTTGAGCTTTTCATTTTGAATATGTTTTCAAAAATGTCTAAAAAACGTATTTCCGGAGAAGAGAAGAGATATTCGGAGTGGACTTCTAGTCCGACTCAGGAGGCGTGCACACCATCCACCGCTTCCGAGTATTTTACTTGCTAATGTTCAGTTTATTTTCTTCAGGAGAAAAGACTGAGTGGCCCCTGGCCTCCCTGCGCTAAGCTGAGCCATCGTTTTGAGAGACTTCCCCTTTGAAGTTTCTCTGGCATCCTGTAAAATTAAACTGATCAGGCCTGTTCTAAGATGTGACCCAGTTGTAAAAGAGTACTTGACTACCTGATAAAAAAAGGTTTATTAATATCACCTCAGCAAGGATTACTGTAGTCTGTATATGATTCAATTCCATTTTTCCGTTTCTGGCAGTTTGTCTGGTTTCACGGAATTATGTCTCTCTCCGGATATACTGTCCCCGTCCATACAGTCAGTTGATTTGGTTTGATTTGATTCATTTTAGAGATGTTCAGGACCAGTTTATTACTGGCCACCCATTCCAAAACAGACTGCAACTCTTTGTGGGTTTCAGTGAATTCATTAGCTGTGGTTGCTGATGTGTATATGGTTGAATCATCAGCAGACATGGACACACAAGCATTGTTTAAAGCCAGTGGCAAGTCATTGGTAAAAATAGAAAAGAGTAGTGGGGCTTGAGAGCTACCCTGTGGAACTCCACACTTTACATATTTGACATTAAATAAGCTTCCATTAAAGAAAACCCTCTGAGTTTTATTAGATAGATAGCTTTGAATCCACAATATGGCAGAGGTTGAAAAGCCATAACACATACGTTTTCTCAACAAAAGGTCATTAATGTCAAAGGCTACACTGAAACCTAACAGTACAGCCCCCACAATCCTATTATTATAAAAAAATGTTCAACCAATCATCAGACCCTTCTCTATAATTCCACTGAACGTCTGTTGTTAATTTGTTTACAGAGAAACAGCATTTTATTTGATCAAACACCATTTTTTACCAGTTTGCTAAGAGCTGGCAGCAAGCTGGTAGGTCAGCTGTTAGAACCAGTAAAAGTTGCTTGGGAGACCCGGCCTTGGTCGGCAGGATCACTGGACAGATAGTACTGTAGCGTGCCAGCAACTGATTCCAAACACCTCGCTGGATCCTAACTCAAATGGTAGCTAGCTAATAAGAAACTACTCAAAAAACGTTAAAAACTTTCCAAAACAACAAACCGAGCTCTCCTTCGTTCCGTGTTCAACAGGAAGTGACGTGTACAGTGATGTGTATTGAGAGTAAGAATACACCAGGTGCCATTTCTAAATTTGGTTGTGCATCAGCAGTTTTTATCTTGTTATGTCAGTCACTCAATTAGCCATGTCAGCTAACAATTGTTTGATTGGTATTTAATCTAACCAGCTATCTAAACTTGTAGTAATCATGGTTGAAAACTGACCGGGCCCTGCCCTCCAGTGGGCCCCCATTGATTTTGTTAGTCATTCTCACTCAGGTCTCTTATTTGTATTTATTTATTCTACCTTTAGATATCTTATTAATATGGCATAAGTCATTATCAAATGTGTAGAAGTACAGGATAAGTGCTTTAAATCAACAAACTGTAATGGCTGTTTGAAGAAGAGGACCAAGATGCAGCATGGTACATGTTCATGATTTGTAATAAAACTGAACACTAGAACAAACAATGCGGAACAAACTAAACAGTTCTGTCTGGTGCAGACACACAAAACAGACAATAACTACCCACAAAACACAGGTGGGAAAAGGCTACCTAAGTATGGTTCTCAATCAGAGACAACGACAGACAGCTGTCTCTGATTGAGAACCACACCCGGCCAAACACACAGAAATAGAAAACATAGAACACAAAACATAGAATGCCCACCTCAACTCACGCCCTGACCAAACCAAAATAGAGACATAAAAATGATCTCTAAGGTCAGGGCGTGACACGAACATTTCTCTCCACCCCATGGCAAAATAGGTTGAATTGCAGAATGAACTGCAAACATTCAACTTTTTTTTTGCCCTATGGCAAAATGAGTAATAATTGCATGATTTTTTCAAATAAAATTGCAGTTCTTTCCATACTATGGCAAAATTAGTAGAATTGCATGCTTTAAAATGTTTTTTGCAGTTCTTTCCATCCTATGGTGAAATGTGAATAAGGGCAGAAAACATGCTTTAACGCTGCAACATTTAGTCTTTTCCCAGTTTCCACCGTCAAGAGGGGGGCACTAAAATGTTTTACTGCAAGGTGGGGGGGCCCCCCAACCAAATCTCACTTAGGGACCCCATACTGTCTCTCTCTCACCCTGTTCACACTCACGCTGTACAACACATTTAACACAATGGTTGTGATAAAACTGATGTTTTTGTGATAAAACAAAGTCTTCACAACAAACAAAAAATGATCACTGTGTGGTTTCTTCACAACACTTATGTATTCATGTTTGTGCAGAAAAACCCTCAGTTGCATCACAACCGTAGTTCCAAATGTGTTGTACATCAGGGGTACAACTCAAGTGTGTAGGAGGCCATACAGCCAGACTACTATAGACTGAGTGGCCCCTGGCCTCCCTGTGCTAAGCTGAGCCATCGTTGTGAGAGACTTCCTCTTTGAAGTTTCTTTGGTATCCTGTAAAAATAAACTGATCAGGCCTGTTCTAAGATGTGACCCAGTTGTAAAAGAGTACTTGACTACCTGATAAAAAATTTAAAAAAAAAAGTTTATTAATATCACCTCAGCAAAGATTACTGTAGTCTGTATATGATTCAAGTCCATTTTTCCGTTTCTGGCTTTGTTTACTAAGCTTGGAAAATAACCAGCAGTTTGTAACGCTGTATGGCAGGGCATTGTCTTGTGAGTTAGACGTTACAGTAGGAGGAGGTTCCTGATATCTTAAGCCCAGATATATCCACTGTGTAGTTGTGCAATCACTGCCTGGTGACTCTTATTCCTGTTTTTCCTGCCTGACCATGGGGATTTTAGGGCTGGTTTGCTACACACACCATTTCTCTCTCTCTCTCTCTCTCTCTCTCTCTCTCTCTCTCTCTCTCTCTCTCTCTCTCTCTCTCTCTCTCTCTCGCTCTCTCTCTCTCTCTCTCTCTCTCTCTCTCTCTCTCTCTCTCTCTCTCTCTCTCTCTCTCTCTCTCTCTCTCTCTCTCTCTCTCTCGCTTTCTCGCTCTCTCTCTCTCATTCCAATAAACACCCAGCGCACATCCATAAGACAATGAAGATACAGGCCATAGACTGCTAGAGAAATGGCGCGAGAACCAAAAAGTGTTCTATGGTAACCCAGGTTACTGTACCACTCAGCCCCGTCTAAGAACCTATGTTAGGAATAGAAATTTAGATAAAGAGACTGTGATATTTGTGTGTGTGTGTGTGTGTGTGTGTGTGTGTGTGTGTGTGTGTGTGTGTGTGTGTGTGTGTGTGTGTGTGTGCGTGCGTGCGTGCGTGCGTGCGTGCGTGCGTGCGCGCGTGTTCCTCTGCGTGCAGACGCTCGCAGTGCAGAGATTGACTAATGTGATGTCAGTTCAGTTCAGTTCAGCACAGTGTCAGAACCATGTCAGTAAGGTTAGGGAGTGGAATGGGAGGGGCCTCCAGACAGGAGCTGTAAGGACTGGGGAGTGTGGTTAGGGGAAACCAGCTCAACTGATGTCGGCATTAGTCTAGCCCTACAATCTATTACACTGGAAACAGTTCTCCTGGCGCTGTCATTGTTTAACAAAGAACCCATCACACAGAGGTACACTGGAATATGTACATTTAAGCTGGATAATGTACTAATCATGGGGTCCAAGTCACCATATCCTCCAGGGGTCGCTACACTAATCTATGGCTCACGCTGTGCTTTAACCTCTCGGTTGTCTTGGGGTTACATTTAGGCAAAACAATCGAATGTGTATTTCCTGTGACAGTAGAGAGCAATGTCATGTTCTGTAAGGAATGATTATGAGAATGACTTCTGAAACCAAACCAACCTGGTGTCAGTGCAAAGACCTATGGGTAATGTGGGCTGGTTTGTGGTCAGGCAGCTCAAAGAGCAGGTTGAGATGTACATGTGAGGAGGATGTTGGACTATGGGGAAACTTCCACCTTCCTTCGTCTCTCTCGCCCTCTCTCTCTCTTTCTTTCTCTCTCTCTAGCAAGTCTTCTCACTACGGGAACTTTGGTGCAAATGGCATGCAGAGAGAGAGAGAGAGAGAGAGAGAGAGAGAGAGAGAGAAAGAGAGAGGGAGAGCGAAAGAGGAGATAGACACAGACAGACAGACAGACAGACGGACAGACGGACAGACGGACAGACGGACAGACGGACAGACGGACAGACGGACAGACGGACAGACAGGCAGGCAGGCAGACAGACAGACAGACAGACGTGTGCACCTGATAGGAGAGAAAGTGAGAGAAGTAGAGGTTTTGTGGATCAGCGTACACCTGCGTGGTTGCTTGGTTTGTGAGTTAGTATTGGGAAGAGAGAGAGAGAGAGAGAGAGAGGATCAACAACCCCACTGCCCCTTGACATAACTGGGTTCACAGCTGACTTAAACTGAAGTGAAAACAGGAAATATATGTAAATAAAGATAGACTTTCCACAATAGATAGACTGTGTTTAGTCAGATGCGTTTTCAGCACTCCATTGTACCTTGCTACCTATCTCTATTTGAGGCTGCTAGAGGGAGACACTCCCCTGGGTAAAAAAAGAGAGAAAAGAAACATGTTGTCTCTGCAACTCTTGGCACGGTTATCTCCCCTTTTAAATGTCAGCTCTTTTGTTAGCTTTGTGGTTGCTGGGCCTTGGTCAAGACAGGAGTAAACGACTTAGATACAGAACAACACTCAGAGAGAGATTAAAAACTCTGTGCCATAGGAAGCCTTAAACTATCTATAAGTATACCAATTCAATGCATGCACACAGACCAGATCTGCTGCAACATACAGGGCAGAGATGCATGGATAGGGATTGGCTTCAAAGTGAACTATCTGGGGAAATATCTATAGAAAGCCACTCACTGCCTCTCTCTGGTGTAGTGTAATATCCTGTTGTGCAGTCGGGCTGCGCTACTAGTATGAGTTCTGTAATCCTTTTAAAACATGCTTGTATTGGTGGGTTACAAACTCAAAGATAATCTGGTTTATACGGCCTCTAGTTTTGATAATGTGTCCAATGAACATATTCAAACTGTCATTATTCATAACATTCGAAGCCCGTGGTTTGCCTTATCATTCAAGTTATCATTCAAGTTTCCTTCAGTCACATAACGTAACAGATAGTACTGATCAGTCAATGTGACCAATGTGATATTATTTAACCCTACGCTGTAAGAGTCTACTCAAGTCCCAGCCCCCGCCTTGACATCAAGGGCAGAGTGGTATGATGCTGTACTCTCAGTGTTGCTCAGATTAAACCAGTCATTCAGTCTTGTTTCCACACTCATGGTTAACTGCGAGGGCGGACATCAACACAAACTGTAAAGTCCTGCCAAGGTGTGTGTTGACGCGGGCAGGCACACACACACAACCGTCTAGTTAGTGAGTAAACTACTGCTACGATAAAAACGGAACTCATTCTCACTCTTGTGCTGCCCTCCAGTGGTACTACACTTAGATAAAATGCTTCACATAAAAGAGACAAGATATGGATAAAGACGTGATAAATTAACATCTGGTTAATTCATTCAATTACCATAAAGCAGTATGATGATCAGACCCCTTAAGCACTTTTCAAACATCCTGGGATGATCATGGGATCTTTTGCCATGTTAACTATAGTTGAAGTTTCTACCTATGCCCAGTAGTTGGCAGTATATTTGAAAAAGTAACAAACCAGAGACAATAATTTATTTTATCCAGTGGATGGCAGCAGTGTACAGTGTACAAACGTTTCCTCCAATATCCCTAATCATCATTAGACCACAACTCAGAGAGACAGAGGGCGAGAGGGAGAGAGTGAGAGAGAGAGAGAGAGAGAGAGAGAGAGAGAGAGAGAGAGAGAGAGAGAGAGAGAGAGAGAGAGAGAGAGAGAGAGAGAGAGAGAGAAACAAAACACCCCATTAATAACTTGAGAAAGTCCTCTCAGCCTCATCCAGGAGTTTCACTTCTGACCCTGACACATCTGACCCTGTCTGAGCTTGTGACCGGCCAACAATTTCCAATGTAAGCTATATACCTTCACAGCCCTCAGAGAGATCAATGCAGGCACTGCCACTTATTCAGAATGAATCAACAACCCCAACTGGCCCTCGATATACAGACTGAATCAACAACCCCAACTGGCCCTCGATATACAGACTGAATCAACAACCCCAACTGGCCCTCGATATACAGACTGAATCAACAATCCCACTGCCATTTATTCAGAGTGAATCAACAATCCCACTTCCCCTTATTCAGACTGGATCAACAACCACACTGCCCCGGGTTCAGAATGAATTAACAACCCTACTGGCCCTCGATATACAGACTCGATCAACAACCCCAACTGGCCCTCGATATACAGACTGAATCAACAACCCTTACTGGCCCTCGATATACAGACTGAATCAACAACCCTTACTGGCCCTCGATATACAGACTGAATCAACAACCTTTACTGGCCCTCGATATACAGACTGAATCAACAACCCTTACTGGCCCTCGATTTACAGACTGAATCAACAACCCCACTGCCCCTTATTCAGACTGAATCAACAACCCCACTGCCCCTTATACAGACTGAATCAACAACCCTTACTGGCCCTCGATTTACAGACTGAATCAACAACCCCACTGCCCCTTATTCAGACTGAATCAACAACCCCACTGCCCCTTATTCAGACTGAATCAACAACCCCACTGCCCCTTATTCAGACTGAATCATCAACCCCACTGCCCCCTATTCAGACTGAATCAACAACCCCACTGCCCCTTATACAGACTGAATCAACAACCCTTACTGGGCCTCGATATTCAGACTGAATCAACAACCCCACTGCCCCTTATTCAGACTGAATCATCAACCCCACTGCCCCCTATTCAGACTGAATCAACAACCCCACTGCCCCTTATACAGACTGAATCAACAACCCTTACTGGCCCTCGATATTCAGACTGAATCAACAACCCCACTGCCCCTTATACAGACTGAATCAACAACCCTTACTGGCCCTCGATATTCAGACTGAATCAACAACCCCACTGCCCCTTATTCAGACTGAATCATCAACCCCACTGCCCCCTATTCAGACTGAATCAACAACCCCACTGCCCCTTATACAGACTGAATCAACAACCCTTACTGGCCCTCGATTTACAGACTGAATCAACAACCCCACTGCCCCTTTTTCAGAATGAATCAACAACCCCACTGCCCAATATACAGACTGAATCAACAACCCCACTGCCCCTTGTTCAAACTGAATGAACAATCCCACTGCCCCTTGTTCAAACTGAATGAACAACCCCACTGCCCCTTGTTCAAACTGAATCAACAACCCCACTGCCCCTTATACAGACTGAATCAACAACCCCACTGCCCCTTGTTCAAACTAAATGAACAACCCCACTGCCCCCTATTCAAAATTAATCAACAACCCCACTGCCCCTTATACAGACTGAATCAACAACCCTTACTGGCCCTCGATTTACAGACTGAATCAACAACCCCACTGCCCCTTATACAGACTGAATCAACAATCCCACTGGCCCTTATTCAGAATGAATCAACAACCCCACTGCCCCTTTTTCTGAATGAATCAAAACCACTATGCCCATTGATCAGAATGAATCAACATCCCCACTGGCCCTCGATATACAGATTTAATCAACAATCCCACTGCCACTTATTCAGACTGAATCAACAACCCCACTGCCCCTTGTTCAGACTGAATCAACATTCACACTGGCCCCCGATATACAGACTGGATCAACATCCCTACTGGCCCTCAATATACAGACTGAATCAACAATCCCACTGGCCCCCGATATACAGACTGAATCAACAACCCCACTGCCCCTTGTTCAGACTGAATCAACAATCCCACTGGCCCCTGATATACAGACTGGATCAACATCCCTACTGGCCCTCAATATACAGACTGAATCAACAATCCCACTGGCCCCCGATATACAGACTGAATCAACAACCCCACTGCCCCTTATTCAGAATGAATCAACAACCCTTAATGGCCCTCGATATTCAGACTTAATCCAAAATCCCACTGCGCCTTATTTAAACTTAATCAACAACCCCACCGCCCCTTATTCAGAATGAATCAACAACCCTTAATGGCCCTCGATATTCAGACTTAATCCAAAATCCCACTGCGCCTTATTTAAACTTAATCAACAACCCCACCGCCCCTTGTTCAGAATGAATGAACAATCCCACTGGCCCTTATTCAGAATGAATCAACAACCCCACTGCCCCTTTTTCTGAATGAATCAAAACCACTATGACCATTGATCAGAATGAATCAACAACCCCTACTGGCCCTCAATATACAGATTTAATCAACAATCCCACTAGCCCCCTATATACAGACTGAATCAACAATCCCACTGTGACTTATTCAGACTGGATCAACAACCCCGCTGCCCCTCGATTTACAGACTGAATCAACAATCCCACTGCCCCTTATTCAGACTGGATCAATAATCCCTCTGCACCTTATTCAGACTGGATCAACAACCCCACTGCCCCTCGATTTACAGACTGAATCAACAATCCCACTGCCCCTTATTCAGACTGGATCAACAATCCCTCTGCCCCTTATTCAGACTGGATCAACAATCCCACTGCCCCTTATTCAGACTGGATCAACAACCCCACTGCCCCTCGATTTACAGACTGAATCAACAATCCCACTGCCCCTTATTCAGACTGGATCAACAATCCCTCTGCCCCTTATTCAGACTGGATCAACAATCCCACTGCCCCTTATTCAGACTGGATCAATAATCCCTCTGCCCCTTATTCAGACTGGATCAACAACCCCACTGCCCCTCAATTTACAGACTGAATCAACAATCCCACTGCCCCTTATTCAGACTGGATCAACAATCCCACTGCCCCTTATTCAGACTGGATCAATAATCCCTCTGCCCCTTATTCAGACTGGATCAACAACCCCACTGCCCCTCGATTTACAGACTGAATCAACAATCCCACTGCCCCTTATTCAGACTGGATCAACAATCCCACTGCCCCTTATTCAGACTGGATCAATAATCCCTCTGCCCCTTATTCAGACTGGATCAACAACCCCACTGCCCCTCGATTTACAGACTGAATCATCAACCCCACAGCCCCTTTTTCAGACTGAATCAACAACCCCACTGGCCCTTATTCAGACTGAATCAACAACCCCACTGCCCCTTATTCAGAATGAATCAACAACCCCACTGGCCCTTATTCAGACTAAATCATCAACCCCACTGCCCCTTATTCAGACTGAATCAACAACCCCACTGCCCCTTATTCAGACTGAATCATCAACCCCACTGCCCCTTATTCAGACTGAATCAACAACCCCACTGCCCCTTATTCAGACTGAATCATCAACCCCACTGCCCCTTATTCAGACTGAATCAACAACCCCACTGCCCCTTATTCAGAATGAATCAACATCCCCACTGCCCCTTATTCAGACTGAATCAACAACCCCACTGCCCCTTATTCAGACTGAATCAACAACCCCACTGCCCCTTATTCAGACTGAATCAACAACCCCACTGCCCCTTATTCAGACTGAATCAACAACCCCACTGCCCCTTATTCAGACTGAATCATCAACCCCACTGCCCCTTATTCAGACTGAATCAACAACCCCACTGCCCCTTATTCAGACTGAATCATCAACCCCACTGCCCCTTATTCAGACTGAATCAACAACCCCACTGCCCCTTATTCAGACTGAATCATCAACCCCACTGCCCCTTATTCAGACTGAATCAACAACCCCACTGCCCCTTATTCAGAATGAATCAACATCCCCACTGCCCCTGTTTCAGAATGAATTAACAACCCCACTGGCCCTCAATATACAGACTGAATCAACAATCCCACTGGCCCTTATTCAGAATGAATCAACAACCCTTACTGGCTCTCGATATACAGACTGAATCATCAACCCCACTGCCTCTTGTTCAGAATGAATCAACAATCCCACTGGCCCCCGATATACAGACTGAATCATCAACCCCACTGCCCATTATTCAGACTGGATCAACAACCCCACTGGCCCTTAATGAGGAATGAATCAACAACCCCTACTGGCCCCCGATATACAGAGAATGATCCTGCCTCACTGACTGGACATTGAGCATCTTAAAACAGAATGGTCCTGCAACCCCACAGCCCACTGTCCCTTATACAGAATTATCTTGACTCACTGCCTGGCTACTGAGCATCATGCATCCATCAGCAGACAACGCCAGGGTGAGATGTGATGGGATGGGAGTGAACATTTCCCCTAATGGGAAACAATTACACAGTCAGTAGGTTCTTCAGTGACTTCTGATTAGAGTTGTTGGCTGAGGAATTGGCCATGTAATCATGTGTGTGTAATGTGGTAATGCAGCTTATTGCTCTGTGACTCGCGAGCGGAGCCCATAGAGTTGAGGCAGATAGAGATAGAGACATATTCAGAGGGAACTCTAAACCTCTATGAGACATCACTGGTTTTAACCCATCCTAATCTGAAGATTTAACCCCTCCAACCCTACAGGTTTTGCCCCAAAAAATCTTATCAAAGTGTATTTTTCATATGCAGAAGATACAGAGGGGTGTACCAAATAAAATAAAATGATATCAAATAAAATGTTTGTCATATGCTTCGTAAACAACATGTGTAGACTAACAGTGAAATGCTTACTTAGGTGTCATTTTCCAACAATACAGAGTTAAAGATAAAAATAATATTCCAAAAATGTAAATAGTAACACGAGGAATAAATACACAATGAATAACGAATAACAGTAACGTGTAAAAAAAATAACATGGTTATTTACATGGAGCACCAGTACCGAGTTAGATGTGTAGAGGTCCAAAGTAATTGAGATACTGATGTACATATAGCAGAGGAGGCTGGTGGGAGGAGTTCTAGGAGGGCAGGTTCATTGTAATGACTGGAATGGAATGAATGGAACAATAACAAACACATCAAATATATGGAAACCACATTTTTGACTCTGTTCCATTCATTCCATAACAATGAGCCCGTCTTCCTGTAGCTCCTCCCACCAGCCTCCTCTGACATAACGCTAGGGGTAAAGTGACTTGGCAACAGGATAGATAAGACAGTAGCAGCAGCATATGTGGTGAATGTGGAAGTGTGTGTGTGATAGTGTGTGTGTGTGGCATCAGTATGTATGTGTGTGTGTGTGTGTGTGTGTGTGTGTGTGTGTGTGTGTGTGTGTGTGTGTGTGTGTGTGTGTGTGTGTGTGTGTGTGTGTGTGTGTGTGTGTGTGTGTGTGTGTGTGTGTGTGTGTGTGTGCATCAGTATGTATGTGTGTGTGTTATGTGTGTGTGTGTGTTGTGTGTGTGTGTGTGTGTTGTGTTTGGTGTGTGTGTGTGTGTGCGTTGGGGTGTCAGTGTAAGTATATGTGAGTGTGTGGGTTGAGTCCAGTGTGTGTGCATAGTCAGTGCAAGAGAGTTAGTGCAAAAAAGGGTCCATGTCTGGGTATCAATTTGATTAGCTATTTAGCAGTCTTGTTTAGCACCCTTGTTTAGCAGTCTTATAGCTGGCCCTCTTCACAACTCTGTGGGTGTGTCTGCACCATGTTAATTCCTTAGTGATGTGGACGCAGAGGAACTTGAAGCTCTCGGCCCTCTCCACTACAGCCCCACTGACGTGGATAGGGGCGTGCTCGCCCTCCTTTTCCTGTAGTCCAAGATCATTTTGTTAGGTGTTGGGGGGCTGTGTTGATGGTCAGTGCGGTGGATGTGTTGCTGCCTACCCTCACCACCTGGGGGCGGCCTGTCAGGAAGTCCAGGATCCAGTTGCAGAGGGAGGTGTTCAGTCCCAGGGTCCTTAGCTTGGTTATGAGCTTGGAGGAGACTATGGTGTTGAATGCTGAGCTATAATCGATGAACAGCATTCATACATAGGTATTAGGTGAGGGCAGTGTGGAGCGCAATAAAGACTGTGATGTCTGTGGATCTGTTGGGGTGGCATGCGGATTGAGTGGGTCCAGGGTGTCTGGGATGATGATGTTGATGTGAGCCATGAATACAAAGCATTTCATGTAATTTGCGGTACAATGAAATGCACCTTACAGTCACACGAGTAGACATTTAATATAATTATTTAGCATTTTAGATAAATGCTGAGGCTTATACTGGTTTGCTTTATCCACCACACACTCTAATGAAGCCAGTGTACACTACTCTACAGTAAAGTTTGTCATTGGAAGCATTTGCCTTTCTGGGAACAGAATATCTGTTTGTGAAGAGGACATGTAAGACCTTGAATGTATTCTCAATCTATTCAAAGACAAGGTGAGCTCTTACAAAAAGACATGTATGCACTGCAGCTTCTCCACAGCCACAATCAGGGTCTGCGTCCCATAAAGGAAACCCTATTCCCTATGACCTACTTTTGACCAGGGAATAGGGTGCTATTTGGGATATTGTCAGTGTCTCAGAATTGGACATGAATCACTCTTTCAATAAAATATTAATGTATTTTATTTTCTCAGACATTATATTGGAAGGGAATAGATGCTTAGAAAGAGAGAAACAGACCTGTCTGTCATGTTCTCTGTTGTCTTTAGATTTCCAGATTGTTCAAATAATGTTTTTGACATACATAATTATGTTGTGGAATGGTGTGGAATGATGCGTTGCCCACAGTATCCTGCACTTCTTAATGTACACTGTAAAACATTTAGTGTAAAATTGACAGTAACTTACTGACTGCAATTGGCCAATAAGTTACTGTAACATATTTTACAGTCCAGCTACTGTAATCCATTTTACGGTACCAGAAATGTCCCTGTAATATAATTTACAGTATGTTACTGGAATTGCCCATGCAGCGACATATTACCCAGTGTTCTTAGTAAGTTTTCATTTTTACATTTACATGTTGGTCATTTAGCAGGCGCTCTTGTTATTAGCAACTTACACTCAGTGCAGTCACAGTCACAGTCACAGTCACAGTCACTGTCACAGTCACAGTCACAGCAAGTAAAATGTTTCCGTAACGGTTACTGAAAATGTTGTAGTTAAGTACCACACCAGATGCTGACTGTTACTTTTGACCCCCCCTTTGTTCAGGGACACATTATTCAATTTCTGTTAGTCACATGTCTGTGGAACTTGTTCAGTTTATGTCTCAGTTGTTGAATCTTGTTATGTTCATACAAATATTTACACATGTTAAGTTTGCTGAAAATAAACACAGTTGACAGTGAGAGAATGTTTATTTTTTTGTTTATTATTGTTAGACCACCACGAACACATATGACTTAAATTGGTGCAGCATTCTCAAACACGGGTACAACAAATTTAGCCTCTTACAAGTATCGCCTTAAAATATGTTAATGAGAAAGAGACTCGTTCCCTGCCCACAACATTTTCCCACAATGCACCATAATTAATACTATGAAACACATTTAAGGTATTTTACTGTGCATTCTACAGTGTTTTACTGTTGAAATTAAAGAAAGGTCTTACAGTGTGCTGTAAAACAAATGTACGGTATTTTACTGTGCAATTTACAGTAATCTACTGTATTCAGTTTATACAGTATCATACTATTGATTAATACAGTAAATTACTGATAAAATGATGAAAACAGTGTATACTTTCAGCATTTCAATAAACATGTTATACAAACGATTATTTCCTAGAGTACCATGCAGTCAAGGCACACTTTCCAATGGCAAATACATACATGGTTAGTAATGTGATTATTGGTATTCAATCTGCAGTTAGCTTGTACTATACATTAAATAACCATACAGTCTGCCTGCTGTCCTCCCTTTCTGATTCAGCATGTGGTTAATATATTGTGACACATTGATACATTGAATACAGTCTGCCTGCTGTCTTCCCTTTCTGATTCAACACGTGGTTAATATATTGTGACAGCCAGACAGGCTGTTGAATGAATGGCCACAAATGCATCTCACATGTCACCCTATTCCCTAGATAGTGCACTTCTTCTGGTCAAAAATAGTGCACTATATAGGGAATAGGGTTACATTTGGGTTGCAAGCCTTTGTGAATACCCTTTGCGGCAGGGGGAGAGATTGCATTGGTTGCAGGGTAGCAGTGAAACAAATAAGCACTGGGATGTGTGAGGAGGAGTATGATAAAGTTGCTTCATAAGTTGCAGAACATTGTGTGTGTGGAATCATTATGAGGCATTAGCCCTCTGGAGGCTGCTATGGTTTTATTGGCTCGCCTCATGCAGCAAAGTCTCATCCATTAAACAAATCAAGGACTTATGTATTAGATTAGCTACACCACTGGCACCAGGGGAGCTAAAGCAGGCAGGCAGGTAGACAAACACACACACACACACACACACACACACACACACACACACACACACACACACACACACACACACACACACACACACACACACACACACACACACACACACACACACACACACACACACACACACACACACACAACCTTATCGTTTTATGATTCTGTTTCATAATAATCTGTGGAATAAATTATGTAATTGACAGCATTAAGAAGATACTGTCAGAGGAGCGATCTTTAAAATATCTATAATGAAATTGAAGAAAAAAATAGAGTGGGCCGAATTGCATTTGAGGTATTATTAAAATGATAAACGGCAGTCACTGGAGTTGCTTAAGAGCGAGAATAAGCCGCAGCCCCTATTCAAATTGAAAACTAATTTTAATATTTCTTAATCACTTGTCAGTGATATTAAATGCTCATCACACTGAGTCGTATTTTAATAACAATGTGTCTAAATGATAAGATGTTCCGATGTGTCAAATTAAAAGACACTGAGACAGTAAACATGTTGGTACCTGCTTGAGTCATTGTGTGTATCCCACCCTATTCTCTATGTAGTTCACTACATGTCACCAGGACCCATAGGGCTCTGGTCAAATGTAGCACACTCTAAAGGGAATAGGGTGCCATTTGGGAGGCATGCATTGCGTCATCCCACCTGCTAGCTTTATGCTAAATGCATCATGACACTGTGACCTCTGAGGTGATAGTCTACCTCCACCCTGTGGTGAAAGGTCAGAACTACAGTTGCAGTGCTGAAGATGTCAGGCAGTTCAATGCGTCATTATTCATTTTGCACTCAAGCAGAAAACAGTCCTTATAGACTTTCTGCAAAGTGAGCATTGCAAACTTCCAATGTTCAAAGTCTTTGGGGAAGGACTCAAGGATCATTTGAAGAGAACATGAAAGAAGGACATAAAGTGAAACAGGGCCATTTGCTTAACATTTAAATGTCCTGAACAGTCATTCTGAAAACGACTTTCTCTCCCATGGCTAACTACCAGGAAGTTTAAAAAGAAAAGCTGGGTGGGCGGAGCTTCATGACCTCGCCTTTATTGAAAGCTCTTTGAAAGGCAAACTGTATGTCAATCAATTTGGAATCAGTGAGCATTGTAATACACAAAGCAATTCAAAGCAATTCAAACAACATTTGAATTATATCAATTATACATGTATATAAAAATACATATATAAAAATACATATATTTATATATATATATATATACACATTTGAAGTTGGAAGTACACATACACTTAGGTTGGAGTCATTAAAACTCGTTTTTCAACCACTCCACACATTTCTTGTTAACAAACTATATTTCTGGCAAATCAGTTAAGACATCTACTTTGTGCTTGACACAAGTAATTTTTCCAACAATTGTTTACAGGCAGATTATTTCATTTCTAATTCACTGTATCACAATTCCAGTGGGTCAGAAGTTTACATGCATTAAGTTGACTGTGCCTTTAAACAGCTTGGAAAATTCCAGAAAATTATGTCATGGCTTTAGAAGCTTCTGATAGGGTAATTGACATTATTTAAATCAATTGGAGGTGTACCTGTAGATGTATTTCAAGGCCTACCTTCAAACTCAGTGCATCTTTGCTTGACAGCATGGGAAAATCAAAAATAATCAGCCAAGACCTCAAAAACAACATTTGTAGACCTCCACAATTCTGGTTCCTCCTTGGGAGCAATTTCCAAAGCCTGAAGGTACCACGTTCAAACAATAGTACGCAAGCATAAACACCATGGGACCATGCAGCCGTTATACTGCTCAGGAAAGAGACGCGTTCCTCTAGTCTGTCCCATAGAGATGAACGTACTTTGGTGTGAAAAGTGCAAATCAATCCCAGAACAACAGCACGCCCAATTTTTCAGTTTTTGATTTGTTAAAAAAGTTTGAAATATCCAATAAATGTCGTTCCACTTCATGATTGTGTCCCACTTGTTGTTGATTCTTCACAAAAAAAATACAGTTTTATATCTTTATGTTTGAAGCCTGAAATGTGGCAAAAGGTCGCAAAGTTCAAGGGGGCCGAATAGTTTCGCAGGGCACTGTATATCCACAGTAAAATGAGTCCTAAATCGACATAACCTGAAAGGCCACTCAGCAAGGAAGAAGCCACTGTTCCACAACCACCATAAAGAAGCCAGACTACGGTTTGCAACTGCACATGGGGACAAAGATCATACTTTTTAGAGAAATGTTCTCTGGTCTGATGAAACAAAAATAAAACTGTTTGTTCATAATGACCATTCTTATGCTTGGAGGAAAAACGGGGAGGCATCCAAGCCGAAGCACACCATCCCAACCGTGAAGCCAATTGCACACTCCCTCAAAACTAGACATCTGTGGCATTGTGTTGTGTGACAAAACTGCACATTTTAGTGGCCTTTTAATGTCCCCAGCATAAGGTGCACCTGTATAATGATTGTGCTGTTTAATCAGCTTTTTGATATGCCACACCTGTCAGGTGGATGGGTTATCTTGGCTAAGGAGATATGCTCGCGGACACAGATGTAATGGATGTGTGCACAATATGTTTGAGATTTTTTGTTGTTGTTATGCATATTGAACATTTCTGGAATCTTTCATTTCAGCTTATGAAACATGGGACACTACACATGTTGTGCTAATTGTTTTGTTCAGTCACGAAGCAACAGTCCCTTTCCATAGTTAAAAAATTACCCAATATTATGTCTGCCAGTCATCATTGTAGGCCAGGTTTCCTTACAAATCAACACATTAATATGTGTACCTTATCATATACCTCTACAGTCCTCTTTAACATTGTAACATGAATATTCATAATACAGTGTAATTCAGGGAAAAACAACACGCAGAAGGTTTGGTGTGTGTGTGTGTGTGTGTGTGTGTGTGTGTGTGTGTGTGTGTGTGTGTGTGTGTGTGTGTGTGTGTGTGTGTGTGTGTGTGTGTGTGTGTGTTATTGTGTACATCCTATGTGCGCCCAACATAGAACAATTTGCATTTCTGACCAGACTGCTTTGGCATATTGCAGCTCAGAGGGCGTTCACACCTCACTTGAGGTGTGACAGAGAGAGAGGAGTGTTATTGAGAGGTAGGTCGTTCTGATGTTCTGATGTGGACAGACACTATTTACGTTCTATCCAATGACTCAAACTTCAGTTGTCATTTGTTTTGTTTTTTATTCAAAAGTCAAAGCTGAATCACAACGAATTCAGACCTATTCTAAACAACACATTATCTAAGACAATACATACCATTGCCTATGCTACTCATAATGTTATTAATTATTATCACTTAGATATCTGTCTCTAGAAATGTATTTTAAGTGGTAAGAAAAAATGCCTGTATATAGTTTATTGTGCTTACATGTTTGTCTCCCAAAACAGGTATTATACATAATTTTGACAAGCAATATGTTTTTCTAGACTGTGAGACAGGTGCGAGGGGCACGACAGGAACCGACGCCACAAATTCAATAATTTTGGCAACTTCAAAGAGCCAATGGGAGACTCCCTGGAGTTCTAGGAGGCGGGCTTCAATAAATCAGCACTACAGTCGACCAATCCTGTTGACTGTGGGAGGACACAAACATGCAAGGGGGTGTGTCTCTTAGACTGCGAGACGTCGCTTCGTGCACTATACAACTCCGAGAGAGTATTGGCATGATGAGCATTGCTTTACTATTTTGACAAGCCATATTACAGCGCTACTTTGGAACCTGGTTGGAAGCTAATCAATCTGTTTGAACTTTTATTCAAGAGACATAAATAAACCAGACCGGGAGAAGAAGTAGTTGGACTAATTAGCCTACTAACCCAAATCAATAACCTAACTGTAAACTGACACAACAAGCTACGTCTACATTTTCATCTTTTTCAATCCGAAAGGGTTTTTGCTACTGGACATGTGAATCAAAGGAGTTATTGAGAACCCCTGAAAATGAAGCTACTAGCATCGGTTCTTTGTTGCTTCGGCTTTCTGCTCACTTCTGCGATGTTTCGGACAAGCTCTTCACAAGCAGGTGAGTGAGTGACTGACATTTCGGTGTCTGCCTGGCTGATGCGCAGCGCAAGGTGTTTGGCTACCCTTATCACTCGTGCGTGTTGCGCACGGAACAAAGTGTTATTTCGTGTGCCGCAACAGTCCCCACACATTTGTCCGTTTTGTTTCAAATGTATCGGGGTTGTACTTTAAATTGTCTATACCCTCTATGTTGATTTTCGTTCATATCTGCTATAAAATCACCCTGGCTCCATTGAAAATGTGTGTTCGCACTGAATGTTCGTCACACGTGTCCTTTGGCTTGGACAAACAGTGGACATCACATCACTGAGACCAAACCAAGACCAAGTCCACCCTATCCTCCTGGCTCCTGCTACTGCTTCATTATTCTCATATCGCGTCGTCTTTCGTTCTGTGAGAGTAAGGGGTGGTGGTGGGCATTTATAGTGTGCATCTGTCCGTCTTGGTGTGTTTGCTTGTTTTCAGAGAAAAACAAGGTGTTTTGTTGGCTTTGGTGTAGTCCCAGGTACTTTTGTCATTTTGAAAGGGCACATTTATTATTATTATTTCTTTATACTAATTGGTAATAACAATTGCTGGCTATTCTTATTCTACTGGTACGTCTTCTTATTGTTGTTATTATTATAATTATTATTATTTTCAGTTGTTGTAGGCTTAGTAGTAATATATAAATAGTAGTAGTATATAAATAGTAGTATAGGTTATGGAATAAAAAATATAATATATCCTATTAGCGAGTATTGTAAAGAACTGAACTTAATTTTTTACATTGCTCACATTTATTGGCGGTCCCTGCTTGGAACAGAGCAACTCTCCACAAGGTGGTAGTGTAGTATGAACCGGAGAGAAACGCTCTGGAAATCGTTATCCTCAGCTCCGAGCCATGCAAAGGGACAGAGCGCGCGCTGACTGATTGACTGACACACACACACACACACACACACACTACAGAGAGATGGAGAGAGTGCTTTTGTGAGCAGGGACTAGGACACAAACCAATACTTAATTGGTCATCTATTTATTTTTCTTCTAAAAACTGTTGTTATAGTAAAACAGATTTGGCAGGTGTTCTCAACTCTCGCTTCTAAACATTTTATAGACCTGTGGACAGCAAGGAATTAACCATAGCACCACACACTCCTGTGCATGCGGTTTGTTCAAAACCGGGACGACAGGACGTTGATTGAATAGCCTTTAGATAAAAAAGAGGTTGAAAGATAAGAGGACAGGGGAGGGAATAAATAGCCTAATCTGTCCTTGCTGCATTTGTGATTAGACCTGTTTAGCCGATTACCTACACATTTTGTCTGAGTAATTATAAAAACATTATTAGAACAATAAAATATTGTTGTCAAAATGTGACGTAATTTTAAGTAGTATTTCTCGATTCCAGACTTCCAGGCAATTACTTATGCTCTTTCTACTGTCTATATATCAGACTGAAGTTGTGTGCCATATTGATGCTTCATCTGCTGCAATTTGCCGCTTGCGTGTGTGAGTGTATGTATTGGTCTATGTGTAGCCTTGTGTTTGCGTGTATTATGATCCCCAACATCCACTGGACAGGATGTCAAGCACGAGGTGTTGTGAGGCGAGAGAGGCATACCTCAGCACTTCAACCTTGCCACGTGTACCGCTGGGTGTTTCACAGCTGTCCCTCTGATATAACGCACCGGGTGCAAACCCCTCTTTGGAGTTATGTTGCTTACTAACAGAAGCTCTATATGACATTTACAGACGGGCTCGGTCCAATGATGTATATAAACCCTGGATTGCGCATTCGATGTATTGGCCATTAAGAGGCTTTGATGCCATCATTCAACCATATTGGCACTCCCCAGTAGTAGAAGTCCTCCATAGAAATTAATGGAATTCTACAGTATTTCAATTATGTTTCAAGGACAAAATTATACTGAACGAAAATATACACGCAATATGTAAAGTGTTGGTCCCATGTTTCATGAGCTGAAATAAAAAAAAATAAAAAAATGTTCCACAGCACGAAAAGCTTATTTCTCCCAAATATTGTGTACAAATTTGTTTACATCCCAATTCATGAGCATTTCTCATCGGCCAAGATAATCCAGCTACCTGACAAGTGTGGAATATCAAGAAGGTGATTAAACAGCATACTCATTACACAGGTGCACCGTGTGCTGGGGACAACACAATGCCATAGATGTCTCAAGATTTGAGGGAGTGTGCTAATTGCAGGAATGTCCACCAGAGCTATTGTCAGAGAATTTAATGTTAATTTCTCTACCATAAGCCGCCGTCAACGTCGTTTTAGAGAATTTGGCACTACATCCAACAGGCCTCACAACCGCAGACCACGTTTTAGAAGGCCAGCATTGCCCCCCCATTTGTGGTGAAAAACTAATTCTGATTGGCTGCAAATGCCTGCAGCTCTGCCCAGTCATGTGAAATCCATAGATTAGGGCCTAGTGGATTTATTTAATTTAAATTGACTGATAACTGTAACTTAGTATGTTCTTTTCCAGTGGCTACATGTATTTAAGTGTTTGTATTGTTGGAGTGGGGACAGTAAAAAAAAATGTATATATGTTTTGTGAGTAGCTCACATAATATAATTTCAAAGTATGCAATAAGCTGTCTGTAATATAATAAATGTGTCATGAATGCATTTCTATAGTTTCCTAAATATTGTTTTTTACAATGGGGAGTGCCAAAATGGGAGCAAGGTGACATCAACACAGTGCCCCCTATTAGTCATCAAGTGTATAAATATATCATTGGTTCGGCGCCTCTTAGGGCAGTGGCGGTCATGAAATTTGGTGATTGTGAAGCAAATAACTGCTGGTCTCACGGTAATTGAACATTAATTAACATAAACACATTTTGCATGTCCTGGCTTCTTCTCATAGCCTACAAGCCACTGATGCAGACCTTTGAAACATCTACATTTGCAAAAGTCGAAAAAATCCAGCACAATAAATCCATTATTTATTTTAGACAGGTCTAAAGAATCATAATATGAAGAAAACATAATATGAAGAAAAATATGAAGAAGAGAATAGCATACTCTGATGTTAGGCCCTGATCTGGTTATGCAAAATGGCTGTGGGCTACACTAGTTCATTTAGCAGACAAGATTTGCTTCGAATTCTGTGGCATTATTTTATATTATTTTATAGTATGAAGAATACAATTGAACGTAGCTGAATGAAATAGAAAGGATATTTTATCTGAAGTATTTGAGGGAGTGCACACATGCGGCTATTCTGTGTTTAGTGTTAACAAAGAAACGGGAACTTCTATATGCTTTATTTAGAGTTATTTATGCAACTTTACTTGTGATACAAACATTGGGCTATATGTTTAGCATGCATGATGAGACTCTAATTTATTGAACTTTTGACACTTGATCAGCAATCAAATAGTGGAGAACCATTGATATAATATTTTTTTCCAGTAAATTGTTTGAATGTTTGACTTGTGGACGTTGTATGCCTCAGTAACATGACATGGGAATATAAAGTACCATCTCAGATGCTTGTGTTTGCCGTCTTTGCTACCTTCAGACAACATTGTGCTCTGAAGGAAGTGCAATTGCCATGAAAGAAGGGAAATAGGAAATAATAAATGAATGATCTGGTCTTATTAATATTTATTGAATTACAAAAAATACCCCAATTTAATTTCGGCCTTCATCGAGGGAAATAGAATGTAGTCCCTGCTAGGATGTTTTGATCCTTTTTCATCATGAATCATATTTAATGTTTGCCTAGGGCTATATCCCCCTGGTATTTTCAGTTGCACTATGTTTGAAATGTTAGTTTATCAATCTAATTAATGTACATGAAGGATAATACATGATTAAGGTAATTCCATGTTTTCAGATTTTAATGTCAGATGCGTGAATGAATGAATTACATTTTATTTACGTGTCAGTTGGCAACCCATCCCTTATCGCCAGTCGGCAACCCATCCCCTATCGCCAGTTGGCAACCCATCCCTTATCGCCAGTCGGCAACCCATCCCCTATCGCCAGTTGGCAACCCATCCCTTATCGCCAGTTGGCAACCCATCCCTTATCGCCAGTTGGCAACCCATCCCTTATCGCCAGTTAGCAACCCATCCCCTATCGCCAGTTAGCAACCCATCCCTTATCGCCAGTTAGCAACCCATCCCCTATCGCCAGTTAGCAACCCATCCCCTATCGCCAGTTAACAACCCATCCCTTATCGCCAGTTGGCAACCCATCCCTTATCGCCAGTTGGCAACCCATCCCTTATCGCCAGTTAGCAACCCATCCCCTATCGCCAGTTAGCAACCCATCCCTTATCGCCAGTTAACAACCCATCCCTTATCGCCAGTTAACAACCCATCCCTTATCGCCAGTTAACAACCCATCCCCTATCGCCAGTTAGCAACCCATCCCCTATCGCCAGTTAACAACCCATCCCCTATCGCCAGTTAACAACCCATCCCCTATCGCCAGTTAACAACCCATCCCCTATCGCCAGTTAACAACCCATCCCTTATCGCCAGTTAACAACCCATCCCTTATCGCCAGTTAACAACCCATCCCCTATCGCCAGTTAACAACCCATCCCCTATCGCCAGTTAACAACCCATCCCCTATCGCCAGTTAACAACCCATCCCTTATCGCCAGTTAACAACCCATCCCTTATCGCCAGTTAACAACCCATCCCCTATCGCCAGTTAACAACCCATCCCTTATCGCCAGTTAACAACCCATCCCCTATCGCCAGTTAACAACCCATCCCCTATCGCCAGTTAACAACCCATCCCTTATCGCCAGTTAGCAACCCATCCCTTATCGCCAGTTAACAACCCATCCCCTATCGCCAGTTAACAACCCATCCCTTATCGCCAGTTAACAACCCATCCCCTATCGCCAGTTAACAACCCATCCCCTATCGCCAGTTAACAACCCATCCCCTATCGCCAGTTAACAACCCATCCCCTATCGCCAGTTAACAACCCATCCCTTATCGCCAGTTAGCAACCCATCCCCTATCGCCAGTTAACAACCCATCCCCTATCGCCAGTTAGCAACCCATCCCCTATCGCCAGGTAACAACCCATCCCCTATCGCCAGTTAACAACCCATCCCTTATCGCCAGTTAGCAACCCATCCCCTATCGCCAGTTAACAACCCATCCCTTATCGCCAGTTAACAACCCATCCCCTATCGCCAGTTAACAACCCATCCCTTATCGCCAGTTAACAACCCATCCCTTATCGCCAGTTAACAACCCATCCCCTATCGCCAGTTAACAACCCATCCCTTATCGCCAGTTAACAACCCATCCCCTATCGCCAGTTAACAACCCATCCCCTATCGCCAGTTAACAACCCATCCCTTATCGCCAGTTAACAACCCATCCCCTATCGCCAGTTAACAACCCATCCCCTATCGCCAGTTAACAACCCATCCCTTATCGCCAGTTAACAACCCATCCCTTATCGCCAGTTAACAACCCATCCCTTATCGCCAGTTAACAACCCATCCCTTATCGCCAGTTAGCAACCCATCCCTTATCGCCAGTTAGCAACCCATCCCTTATCGCCAGTTAGCAACCCATCCCTTATCGCCAGTTAACAACCCATCCCTTATCGCCAGTTAACAACCCATCCCTTATCGCCAGTTAACAACCCATCCCTTATCGCCAGTTAACAACCCATCCCTTATCGCCAGTTAACAACCCATCCCTTATCGCCAGTTAACAACCCATCCCTTATCGCCAGTTAACAACCCATCCCTTATCGCCAGTTAACAACCCATCCCCTATCGCCAGTTAACAACCCATCCCCTATCGCCAGTTAGCAACCCATCCCTTATGGGATTATTTAACACATAAACAAACATTACAATAATTCACTGTGATAATTCAGTGATAATTCTTATTCCGGTGTTCTCTTGCATTAAAGATGGCCTTGGTTCATGTACTGTCAATATTCTGAATTATTACCCTGACTATCTCCACGTACAGAGCAGTGGCTACAGTAGCTGAAATGACATGGAGAAGTTGTTTGGTTGACATTTGATTGTTTCCATTATTATGCCCATCTTAAGTTCATAGTACATCTAAATGTTTCCATGGACTGACTGACTCAGACAGGGAGGCTGGACTATGGAGAAAGGGAATGTGTTGTAGCTTGTGGCTTTCACAATTTCTAAACTACGTCACTTGTGTTCCCCTCTATCTAGCAAAAAATAATGATGTCATTTTCTGTCCACACGGCAATACGCCACCATCACACACATACCCTCTTATTCATATCTCTCCCATCTTTGTCTATGAAAGAAGATGTGACCTCTGTGTCTCTGGCACTCAGCTGGAAGAACAGCAAGCCTTGATTCCCAGGCGATCTCCTCCGTAGCCAAATGGAGGCAGACTAGCGGGCTGCTTGTGAGGCGCTCTGCACAAGCTGCTGTATGCGCTAGCTGCTCTCTGAGTTAAGGGTCTCACTCAGATGCAGAACATGCACTACACACAGCAACAGTGTCCCTCTCTCTGCTGAAGAGAGCAGCAGCAAAAACAGTGACACTAGGAGACACGTGTTAGTACGTGTGTGTGCATGTGTGTGTGCGTGTGTGTTTGTGCGTGCGTGCGTGCGTGTGTGTGCGTGTGTGTGTGTGAGGGAGTAAGGTGGCTTCGAAAGGGGGGAGTGATAGGGCATGTATATTATGTTTTGAGTTGACGGTTGTTTTCTGTCCCCCAGTATTAGATCCAGTGAGTATTGATCAGAGAGAGAGTAGCCTACCTGACCTCTGCATCACCCTTAACACTCATATGTCACATGTGCTATACAGCTATACAGCTATGCACCGCACAAGGACGGGCAGTAGGGCACATGTGCTATACAGCTATACAGCTATGCACCGCACAAGGACGGGCAGTAGGGCACATGTGTTTTGCCAGCGTCATTGTCATCCATCAAAATGTCCCCCGCTTGAGAATTTCTTAATTGAATTCTGAGCACCGTCCTAGCCCGAGGTCCACAGGACAGTAATTCATCACATGGAGCCTAGTCCTACTGCTGCACATGAGATTGCAAATCATGTATGTGTGATTAAGGCTAAATCGGCTACATGAGACAATTAAACCAATTTGCTTTTAATTAGGCCATGTGAGTTTCCCTCTTTCTGTCACTTTCTTTCAGTCTCTGTCTCTCTCTCTCTCTTTCTCCTACTGTATCTTATCTCTCTCGCTCTTTTTCTTCCTCTCTCTGACTCTCTCTCCTCCCCTCTTCTCTTTCTGTCTCTCTCTCTCTCTCTCACCTCTTTATTTTCATAATGCTTTATCTATGGTTTCAGTAGCTCCACGCTCCTCTCTGAAAGTCAATCTTATTTTTATTCTTGTATTTCTTGATTATTTACAGCAGTATATCTGACCTGACGAAGATCCTTGTTGGATTGAGACGTTGTCAATAAAGGTGGTAAACTGGGAGCATATTCAGTGTGTGGGCCTCTCTGCAGGGCCGGCCATGGACGTTCTGCCACCCTAGGCGAGACAGAAATCTGCTGCCCCCCCAATATGTTTGGCATTGGGCCAGTTTTTTCCTCTGCTAAAAGTCGGAGGAACAGAACATAATAGCAGCCCAATTAATAGGCCTATGCTACAACATCGACAGGGCTGTAGTGGATTGGGTCGAGAGTTTCAAGTTCCTTGGTGTCCACATCACCAACAAACTATCATGGTCCAAACATACCAAGACAGTAATGAAGAGGCCACGTCAAAACCTATTCCCCCTCAGGAGACTGAAAAGATTTGGCATGGGTCCCCAGATCCTCAAAAGATTCTACAGATGCACCATCGAGAGCATCCTGACCGGTTGCATCACTGCCTGGTATGGCAACTGTTCTGCATCTGACCATAAGGTGCTACAGAGGGTAGTGCGAACGGCCCAGTACATCACTGGGGCCAAGCTTCCTGTCATCCAGAACCTCTATACCAAGCGGTGTCAGAGGAAGGCCCTAAATATTGTCAAAGACTCCAGCCACCCTAGTCATTGACGGTTCTCTCTGCTACCGCACTGCAAGCGTTACCAGATCGCCAAGTCTTGGTCCAAGAGGCTTCTAAACAGCTTCTACCCCATGCCAAAAGACTCCTAAAAATCTAGTCAAATGGCTACCCAAAATATTTGTACCCCCCCCTCCCCCTCTTTTACATCGCTGTTACTCTCTGTTGTTATCATCTATGCATAGTCACTTTAATAACTCTACCTACATGTACATACTACCTCAACTAACCAGTGTCCCCGCACATTGACTCTAACGGTTCCCCCCGGTATGTAGTCTTGCTATTGTTATTTTACTGCTTCTCTTTCATTTCTTGTTACTTTTATTTCTTATCCTTATCCGTATTTTTAAAATCTCCATTGTTGGTTAGAGTCTCGTATGTAAGCAATTCACTGTTGTATTCAGCGCATGTGACTAATACAATTGGATTTGATTTGATGTGATTTGGCTATTCCGACATCTATGGTTAGGATAATTGTGTCTGTCAAGCAGGTAGGATTACCACATCTTTTTTTGGAAGATGAAGAAATAAGCTCCAACCATCTATGTAATTCTATGTTTATGCCCATAAACTGTTTTTGTGGACACGTGCACATATAGGAGGTCCCTTACCAGGCAGAAGGGAATGTTACTTTAATCTATGGTGAGATTCGAAATGGTCGGTAATCTGTTTGTTGACTTGGCTTTCGAAGACCTTAGAAAGGCATGGTAGGATAGATATAGGTCTGTAGCAGTTTGGGTCAAGAGTGTCCCCCCCTTTGAAGATAAAGCATAGCAGTGTGAACAGACAACAACACAGAGTTACATATGGAGTAAACAATTGAAAAGTCAATAACACAGTAGAGAAAAATAAAAAAATAAAAAAATAGTCTATATACATTGTGGTCAAAAGGCATGAGGAGGTAGGCGAATAATTACAATTTTGCAGATTAACACTGGAGTGATAAATGATCAGATGGTCATTTACAGGTAGATATACTGGTGTGCAAAAGAGCAGAAAAGTAAATAAATATAAACAGTATGGGGATGAGGTAGGTAAATTGGGTGGGCTATTTACCGATGGACTATGTACAGCTGCAGCGATCGGTTAGCTCAGATAGCAGATGTTTGAAGTTGGTGAGGGAGATAAAAGTCTCCAACTTCAGCGATTTTTGCAATTCGTTCCAGTCACAGGCAGCAGAGAACTGGAACGAAAGGCGGCCAAATGAGGTGTTGGCTTTAGGGATGATCAGTGAGATACACCTGCTGGAGCGCGTGCTACGGGTGGGTGTTGCCATCTTGACCAGTGAACTGAGATAAGACGGAGCTTTACCTAGCATGGACTTGTAGATGACCTGGAGCCAGTGGGTCTGGCGACGAATATGTAGCGAGGGCCAGCCGACTAGAGCATACAGGTCGCAGTGATGGGTGGTATAAGGTGCTTTAGTAACAAAACGGATGGCACTGTGATACACTGCATCCAGTTTGCTGAGTAGAGTGTTGGAAGCTATTTTGTAGATGACATCGCCGAAGTTGAGGATCGGTAGGATAGTCAGTTTTACTAGGGTAAGTTTGGCGGCGTGAGTCAAGGAGGCTTTGTTGCGGAATAGAAAGCCGGCTCTAGATTTGATTTTAGATTGGAGATGTTTGATATGAGTCTGGAAGGAGAGTTTACAGTCTTGCCAGACACCTAGGTGCTTATAGATGTCCACATATTCTAGGTCGGAACCATCCAGGGTGGTGATGCTAGTCGGGCGTGCGGGTGCAGGCAGCGAACGGTTGAAAAGCATGCATTTGGTTTTACTAGCGTTTAAGAGCAGTTGGAGGCCACGGAAGGAGTGTTGTATGGTATTGAAGCTCATTTGGAGGTTAGATAGCACAGTGTCCAAGGTAGGGCCAGAAGTATACAGAATGGTGTCGTCTGCGTAGAGGTGGATCAGGGAATCACCCGTTAGCAAGGGCAACATCATTGATATATACAGAGAAAAGAGTCGGCCCGAGAATTGAACTCCCATAGAGACTGCCAGAGGACCGGACAACATGCCCTCCGATTTGAAACACTGAACTCTGTCTGCAAATTAGTTGGTGAACCAGGCAAGGCAGTCATTAGAAAAACCGAGGCTACTGAGTCTGTCGATAAGAATATGGTGATTGACAGAGTCGAAAGCCTTGGCCAGGTCGATGAAGATGGCTGCACAGTACTGTTTTTTAATCGATGGCGGTTATGATATCGTTTAGTACCTTTGATTGTCCAACATCAGCATTTATTTATTTAATCTCCACCTAGAGTGGCCTCTCCTCTCATGTGGTGCTGCATTTCCGTCAGCAATGTTTTCTCTCGGTATCTGTCCATGGTCCTGTAATCAAATCATCTGAGTTTGATTGGACACCAGCCTGATCTCCAGCTCCTTCCACTTCTGGAAACTATCTAGGTGGTCATGTGACTCCTCATGCGAGCTGAGGAGGTGGGACTGATTCTTCCAGTCCCTGGTTCCATCACTGACCAGCGCAGATTTGTAATCGTGTGAAAAACGTTTGCAGCAAAAACAGAAGTCTGCATCGTAGACAAGCTTTGGTCTCTCCACTCTCTCTCTGTTCGCCATCCTCCTATTGTAGTGGGTCACCGAAAACTTTCGTTGTCCCTCATCTCTTGGGAAATTCCCCTCCTTATCCTGATGTGGCCCAGCCTGCACTAACATATCCCCTAAAGATTTATTCATATATTTTGGCCACTCACAGGTATCTTTTATGTTTTTTTTGTCTGGGAGTCGGATTTAGCAGCAGCACCACCACTGTCATCAGGGACGGGGAGTCTGGGTCCAAGATAGTAGGGTCTGCAATGTTTGGAGGTGTGGCTAGGCCTGGTACGACCACTTGTTCTTGTCCAGCCGGAGAGCTATCATCATCAGTAGAAGTGTGTGGCTCAGACTCCCCTGGTTTGCCCTCGTCGCTGCTGGAATCAGCGAACGGGGGCTCATCGTTCTCGGCGAATGATTTGCCTGTCCTCGTAGGCTTGTCATTCTCCACACAAGCTGATGGACATTGCTGCACGCTGATACATTTCACCAGCGAATTTCTTTGGTTTACAAATTGCGCCTCTTTTCTTATTTTTAAAATATTTTATATTCCCTATAATTATATCCACTAGTAGTAGCTAGCTAACATTAACAGGCTAGGTTAGGCTTCTGCCTTAATCACTAATCGTCTTCATCACACACAAACGTGAAGAAAAAAAATACAATTATTTATTTGACAGATTCATTTTTATTAATGTTTCACAATTGGCTAGTCCCATGTAAACACACATCACCATAGCGACCAAGGATAGTGGGAGTGAACTTCGGGAGAAGAGGGAATGGGGTGGAGGCGGGAACTGCAGGAACGCTATGAGCTGGTGGCTGGGGTACCGCGGGCGGTGTAGTAACTAATCAGGGGTGCGGCAGGGCAGCAGCCAACTGTCGAATTGCTGCCTCAAATTCAAGTGCTGCCATAGGCGACGGCCTAATCTTGCCTAATGGGATGGCCGGCCCTGCCTCTGTTCTTTTCAAGTTTACTTCTTTAGCCCAGCACCTAAGTTTTTAAGGATGTGCATATGACCATAAATATTTCTTTACATCTGTACATCCCCATAACATGTACATTAGTCTAAAGGTGCTGGCTGGAATTGTGTAGCAATTACAACTTACACTAACTGTGTACAGCCTGAGCATAGGCTGAGATCCAAGAACATTGGCCAAGGATACCATGGATGTTCTTTACCTTTATCTGTGTGTGTGTGTGTATGCCATTTGGGACACATCTGTAACGGCTTTCTTCTGCGGGCGAAGCAGAGTGGTTAGTGTTCATCATGTAAATAAAGACGACAAACGTGAACACTACAAAATACAAAACAACAGTTCTGTCTGGTGCAGACACACGAAGACAGAAGACAACCACCCACAAAATCCAACACTAAAACAAAGAAGACACAAAAGAACTATGGTCAGGACGTGACAGTACCCCCAAGGTGCGGACTCCGGCCGCAAAACCTGAACCTATAGGGGAGGGTCTGGGTGGGCATCTGTCTGCGGTGGCGGCTCTGGCGCAGGACTTGGACCTGACTCCACCATAGTCTTTGTACGCTTTAGTGTCCTCCTAGTAATGGCGACCCTCGCCACCGACCTTGGACTGGCAACCCTACTAAAGGGCCCCAATGGACAGAGGGGCAGCTCGGGACTGAGGGGCAGCTCGGGACTGAGGGGCAGCTCGGGACTGAGGGGCAGCTCGGGACTGAGGGGCAGCTCGGGACTGAGGGGCAGCTCGGGACTGAGGGGCAGCTCGGGACTGGCTGGCGGGGGAGACTCTGGCATCTCCTGGCGGCGCTGGACAGGCGGGGGAGACTCTGGCATCTCCTGGCGGCGCTGGACAGGCGGGGGGACTCTGGCGGCGCTGGACAGGCGGGGGGACTCTGGCGGCGCTGGACAGGCGGGGGGACTCTGGCGGCGCTGGACAGGCGGGGGACTCTGGCGGCGCTGGACAGGCGGGGGACTCTGGCGGCGCTGGACAGGCGGGGGGACTCTGGCGGCGCTGGACAGGCGGGGGGACTCTGGCGGCGCTGGACAGGCGGGGGACTCTGGCGGCGCTGGACAGGCGGGGGACTCTGGCGGCGCTGGACAGGCGGGGGACTCTGGCGGCGCTGGACAGGCGGGGGACTCTGGCGGCGCTGGACAGGCGGGGGACTCTGGCGGCGCTGGACAGGCGGGGGACTCTGGCGGCGCTGGACAGGCGGGGGACTCTGGCGGCGCTGGACAGGCGGGGGACTCTGGCGGCGCTGGACAGGCGGGGGGACTCTGGCGGCGCTGGACAGGCGGGGGGACTCTGGCGGCGCTGGACAGGCGGGGGACTCTGGCGGCGCTGGACAGGCGGGGGACTCTGGCGGCGCTGGACAGGCGGGGGACTCTGGCGGCGCTGGACAGGCGGGGGACTCTGGCGGCGCTGGACAGGCGGGGGGACTCTGGCGGCGCTGGACAGGCGGGGGGACTCTGGCGGCGCTGGACAGGCGGGGGACTCTGGCGGCGCTGGACAGGCGGGGGACTCTGGCGGCGCTGGACAGGCGGGGGGACTCTGGCGGCGCTGGACAGGCGGGGGGACTCTGGCGGCGCTGGACAGGCGGGAGGATCTGGCAGCACTGGAGAGGAGGAAGCACCTGAAGGCAGAAGACGGAGAGACAGCCTGGTACGGGGGCTGCCACCGGAGGGCTGGTGCGTGGAGGTGGCACTGGATAGACTGGACCGTGCAGGCGCACTGGAGCTCTTGAGCGCCGAGTCTGCCCAACTTTACCTGGTTCAATGCTACCCGTAGCCCGACCGCACTGGGCTGCACTGGGCTGCGCTGGCAAACCGGGGACACCATGCGTAAGGCTGGTGCCATGTACGCCGGCCCAAGGAGACGCACTGGAGACCAGATGCGTAGAGCCGGCTTCATGGCACCTGGCTCGATGCCCACTCTAGCCCGGCCGATACGAGGAGCTGGAATGTACCGCACCGGGCTATGCATCTGCACCGGGGACACCGTGCACTCCACAGCATAACACAGTGCCTGCCCGGTGTCTCTTGCTCTCTGGTAAGCACAGAAAGTTGCCGCAGGTCTCCTACCTGGCTTCGCCACACTCCATGTGTCCCTCCCCCCAATACATTTTTGGGGCTGCCTCTCGGGCTTCCTACTGCGCCGGCGTGCTGACTACATTCGCCGGTATCCCTCCTCACACTGCTCCAGAGAATCCCAGGCGGGCTCCGGCACTCTCCCTGGGTCGACCGCCCACCTGTCTAACTCCTCCCAAGTAGCGACACAGTCCAGATCTCGCTCCCATGTCCAGAAATCCTGACATCGCTGCTGCTGCTGCCCATTACCACACCGCTTGGTCCTTTTGTGGTTGGTGGGTGGTTCTGTAACGGCTTTCTTCAGTGGACGAAGGAGAGGACCAAAGCGCAGCGTGATTAGTGTTCATCTTGTTTAATAAAGACGATAAACGTGAACACTACAAAATCCAAAACAACAAATGTGAAAAAACCGAAACAGTTCTGTTTGGTGCAGACACACAAAGACAGAAGACAACCACCCACAAAACCCAACACAAAACAGGCTACGTAAATATGGTTTCCAATCAGAGACAATGACTAACACCTGCCTCTGATTGAGAACCATATCAGGCCAAACATAGAAACGGGAAAACTTGACACACAACATAGAATGCCCACTCAGCTCACGTCCTGACCAACACTAAAACAAAGAAAACACAAAAGAACTATGGTCAGAACGTGACAACATTACCGATATATCATATATCACACAGGCTTTCCTCAATGTATAGTTTACAACAGTTGTGATACAGCACACTTGCTTAGGGTTGCAAAATTCCGGTAACTTCAAGAAATTATTCCATCCTGAATCCAGGAATCATCCAACTTAGAATTTTGAAAAACATGGGAATTTTGTGAGTTTTACAATCATAGGCTTGCATAAAGGAAACAGTGAGAGGTAGCTGAATAAACCCGATGTCTTGTACAATAAAGCAACTGTCAATTAGAGCTAAGCCCATACTGCTAGCTAGCATGTACATGCTACCTCAACATATTACCTCAACTGACTCTGTATATTGGTAACCCCCTGTGAATAGTCTCGCTATTGTCATTTTACTGCTGCTATTTAATTACTTGTTTTTTTTAACTTGAACTTTTTCTATTTAACTTTTGTTTCTTATTCTTACTCATATTTTTTTTAACTGCATTGTTGGTTAGGGGCTCGTAAGTAAGCATTTCACTGTAAGGTCTACACCGTTTGTATTCGGCGCATGTAACTAATAACATTTTGATTTGATTTGAGCAGGCCTGCATTGGAGTGTCGATCTTCAGTACATGTAGTGTTATGACCCATCCTTCAACAGGGCTTTATTCAAACAAGCATGAACAATACAGATGTCCAGGTCTCTCCAAGTGCATCTGTCTATCTGGTGTTCCTATTGTGCTACTCTCACAAAAATGCACAGTACTGCTCCACAGTACCCCTTCTCTCTTGTCAGGCCTGTGTGTGTGTGTGTGTGTGTGTGTGTGTGTGTGTGTGTGTGTGTGTGTGTGTGTGTGTGTGTGTGTGTGTGTGTGTGTGTGTGTGTGTGTGTGTGTGTGTGTGTGTGTGTGTGTGTGTGTGTGTGTGTGTGTGTGTGTGTAGCAGAGGCTGCGAGACAGGCTGTCAGGCTGCAGTTAGGAGGGTTGGTGGAGTGAAGGGCCTTTTGACAAGTGTGTGTTCTAAAGGTTTAAACTGACAGGGGTTTGGAAGAAGGGAAGACGAATGGGGGAGGAGAGGGAAGGAGGCTGAGGGAGGAGGAGGAGGGGTGAAGCTTCAATGGTGATTGACAGCATCAACTCGGGTAATTCACTGTTGTTCCCCATCTTTCTCTGACTGCTGTAGTCATCTATACGTTACTTCCCCCGCGCTTTCATCCCACATTTTCTTTGTACACTCCACAAAAGAGGAGAGAATTAGAATGAAATATTGCTAATCTTCTCCAAGACGCACTCATTACCACAATGTTTAGAATTCAATGTTCAGATAATTGTGGCCTTTCTGTTCTCACTCAGCCTTATTAGCCTTCAGTGTCTGACAAGTCAGGGTGATTTGTTGTATTCTCTACTTCTAGTTCTCTCTCCCTCACTTGTTGCCTTTTATAATTCCTAGTCTCTCTCAGCCTTGTTAGTTCCCCTCTCTCCCCAACTCTCCTCTCCCTTGGCTCCTGAATAACAAATAAAATAATACTAATAGGTTGGCAAACTTGAAAGCAGCTTGGGCTCCGCTCCACCTTCTGAAGAGCGTTAAATGTGTTGCGGGGGCGCTAAAAGGGCTAATTTCACACTTGTTTTTTTCTTTGTATTTTAATTATCCCCTTTTAAAATATTCATAGCTATCTGTATTTACAATGTAATTATAGGATGGTTTTGAGTGAGTATTGACTGCTTCAGGACAGCTGGAATGCTTGCTCAAAGGTTAATCTTGATATGGGTCAGATAATATAAAGCTGTTTTGAATGCAGGCACAGCCAAACATAAAAAAACATTTTTTACCTCTCTCTTTCTATCTCTCTCCTGACTGACTGACTGACTGACTGACTGAGAGATAGAGGCTGTGATAGAAATAGCATGCATGGTCAACAACTCCATTGTTCAGCACCTCCCATGGTCCAGAGTTTAGAGGGCCGTAAACTCTGTGTGCCAGAATTGTGCAAACACTGGCTAGCACCCGCACTCGCTAGCACACACACACACTCGCTAGCACACACACTCGCTAGCACACACACACTCACTAGCACAAACGCACTCGCTAGCACAAACACACTTGCTAGCACACATACTCGCTAGCACAAACACACTCGCTAGCACAAACACACGTGCACACACACATACTCTCCCTCTCTGTGCCAGCCTCTGCAGCTAGTGGAGCCCCAGGTACCTGTGAAAAGCTTGTCACTCCCGCCAAAGCTCCAGCCTGTGTGTGTGTGTGTGTACACCTAGCAGTCACCTTGCAGCGGAGCAGAAATAGCGCAGCTCTCTTTCCCTGCCTCGGTGTAAAGGTACATAAAGCACAGAATGACAGGTGGAAATGCAATTGACCTTGGCTGGGTGGCTGGGCTGGCTGGGGTTTGGGTGGAGGGGGTTGGAGGATGAGGATGCAGGTTGCAGAGTAAATTCCATTGTTCAGAGAATGGAAAACATAGCCTGGTATAAGAAGCAGAAGTATATGGGCATTTCTGGAGGAAAGCTGAACGATAACTAGATTACATTTCCTTTCTCCAAGGGATTTAGGACATTGTGTGGGAGTCTGTAACATATCTAATTGCATGGTCTTTCCATTGTCAGAATTATGTCAGGACATATGTGCAATTCCTTTGTCCAAGAACTCAACAGTTCACTGGTAGGGTTTTGATCAATATTAAATAATTGTAGCTGAATAATCCTGGCTCTTAACCAGCAAGATGACACTGATACTAAAAGTAATATGACTGATGGTAAAGAGCAAGGTAAAGGAAGAGCTGTGGAGAGAGACTGAGTTAGTGAGTGTGATGGGAGAAAGATAGAGAGAGAAACAAGAGAGAAATTGGTAGAGTGAGAGAGAGAGAGAGAGAGAGAGAGAGAGAGAGAGAGAGAGAGAGAGAGAGAGAGAGAGAGAGAGAGAGAGAGAGAGAGAGAGAGAGAGAGAGAGAGAGAGAGAGAGAGAGAGAGAGAGAGAGAGAGAGACTGAGTTAGTGAGTGTGATAGAGAGAGGGAAACAGAGAGAGACAAACAACAAGAGTGTGGTTAAGATTGGCAAAAAACACACATTTTTTTCCAGAGGGCTGTGGGACAGGTTGAGACTGGGCTGCAGCTTAAGCCCAACCTCTAACATTCAGTACATATCAGCAAATTGGTGAGGATAGCAGAACAGTCTGCAGCACCCGGTCTCACCATACAAGAATCAGAAGTCAAAGTCTAATGTTTGCTGATGATATGGTGCATCTGTTCCCATCCAAGAATGGCCTACAGCAGCACCTAGATCTTCTGCACTGATTCTACCAGACCTTGGCCCTGACAGTAAATCTCAGGAAGACAAAAATATTTATGTTCCATAAAGGTCCAGTTGCCAGGACCACAAATACAAATTCCATATCGACACCGTTGCCCTAGAGCACAGAAAAAAACGATACATACTTTGACCTAAACATCAGCTCCACAGGTAACTTCCACAAATAAAATTCAACATACCAATAAGGATCTGGCTAAAAAATACTTGAATCAGTTATTGAACCCCTAGCTCTTTATGATTGTGAGGTCTGGGGTCCGCTTACCAACCAAGAATTCGCAAAATGGGACAAACACCAAATTGAGACTCTTCATGCAGAATTCTGGAAAAATATCCTCAGTGTATAACGTAAAACACCAAATAATGCATGCAGAGAAGAATTAGGCCGATACCCGCTAATTATCAAAATCCGCAAAAGTGCCGTTCAATTCTACAACCACCTAAAAGGAAGTGATTCCAAAAGATTCCAGATGAACCTGGAGAAGAGTACCAGAAGAAAGATCCTGGGGCTCTGTTCGAAAACACAAACAGACCCCATAGAGCCCCAGGACAGCAACACAATTAAACACAACAAAATCATGAGAAAACAAAAAGAGAATTACTTGACACATTGGAAAGAATAAAAATAAATTTAAAAAAGATCAAACTAGAATACTATTTGGCCCTAAACAGAGAGTACACAGTGGCAGAATAACTGTGACTGACTCAAATTTAACCAGAAGGGGACTAGGGTTCCAATTTTGGAACACCCCCCCCACGTTCAGCTGGAAGGTGGCGCATGGAACGCAAAAATATTCCTAAAAATATTTAACCTGCACACATTAACAAGTCCAATGGCTCAAATGAAAGATAAACACCTTGTTTATCTACCCAGCAAGTCAGATTTCTCAAATGTTTTACGGCGAAAACATAGCACATATTTATGTCAAACCACCACCGAAGACACAGCTAATTTGCATAGCCAAGTTGAAAAACATATGCAATCAACAAACGCAGGATTAAAAGAAAAATAATGCACTAACCTTTTGAAATCTTCATCAGATTACAGTAATATAACATGTTACACAGTACATTTGTTTTTTTCAATAATATGCTATATATATCCATAAATCTGTTTACAATGATGCATCGTTCAAAAAATGCTACTCAAATGTCCTGAGAAATGACGATAGCTCCGGCAGATAACGTCAGCTAACAAGGAATACACATCATAAACTTTGACTAAATATGCATGTTCTACATATATATAGTTAGATACACTTCTTCTTCTTCAAAAAGTAGCATTATGGCTCCTCTATCTTGGAGTCCACATAAACCCAAATTTACCACATAAATATTCCCTTACCTTTGCTGTTCTTCCATCAGAAGACCTGGAAGGAATTATACTTACCAAAAACAGCGTTTAGTTTTTCAGTCTGTGTCTTTCGGTTCTCAAACACGACACATTTCGGTTGAAATGTAGCCAAAAGTCAAGTGGATGCGCACCAAAACGTCAAACTTACATATTATATGTCGACTAAACTTATCAAACTAAGTTCATAATCAAGCTTTAACATGTTATAAAGGTGTACAGCAATCGTGAGGACGAACAGAAACGCATGCATTGTATAATCGATCTTGGAAAAAAGACAGGACCGGAGCAGAGCGCGCATAAAAGTGACCTGTTTTTTCGCGTGACCGAAAGGTTTCGGCCCGCCAAAACTCTCGTGAGCACGCGATTCTCACAATGAGAAGCCCCATTGAAAGCTGAGATCGCGCTGAAGACAGAGAGACTGTTCCCAGACCTGTAAGTGCTTGGGAAGGGTGAGGGCGATGACGTCAAAGTTGGGCCAACTTTTCTGATGACAAGAGAGAGTTTGGGAGAATGACTGCCCTGAGAGTTCTGCTTTACATACAGACATAATTTAAACGGTTTTAGAAGCTTTAGAGTGTTTTCTATTCAATAATATTTTTTATTTGCATATATTAGCAACTTTTGACAAAAAAAATAGTTTACTATGGGCACGCAATTACTCCAGCGGTGGCAGTAGACAGCCCTATCCCCAACTTTGACTATGTACAGACTCAGTGAGCATAGCCTTGCTATGCTTGTGCTTCTAATTCTGACAGTGCAGCAATATCTAACAAGTCATCTAAGAATTCCATAACAACAACCTAATACACACAAATCTAAAGGGATGGATTAAGAATATGTACATATACATTTAGGGATGAGCGACGACCGAGCAGCATAAGCAAGATGGAATAGATGGTATAAGATCCAGTATATACATTTGAAGTCGGAAGTTTACATACACCTTAGCCAAATACATTTAAACTCAGTTTTTCACAATTCCAGACATTTAAAAATTCCCTGTCTTAGGCCAGTCAGGATCACCACTTTATTTTAAGAATGTGAAATGTCAGAACAATAGTAGAGAGAATTATTTATTTCAGCTTTATTTACTTTCATGACATTCCCAGTGGGTCAGAAGTTTACATACACTCAATTAGTATTTGGTAGCATTGTCTTTAAATTGCTTAACTTGGGTCAAACGTTTCGGGCAGCCTTCCACAAGCTTCCCACAATAAGTTGGGTGAATTTTGGCCCATTCCTCCTGACAGAGCTGGTGTAACTGAGTCAGGTTTGTAGGCCTCCTTGCTCACACATGCTTTTTCAGTTCTTTCCACACATTTTCTGTAGGATTGAGGTCAGGGCTTTGTGATGGCCACTCCAATACCTTGACTTTGTTGTCCTTATGCCATTTTGCCACAACTTTGGAAGTATGCAGCAGTGGCTTCTTCCTTTCTGAGTGGCCTTTCAGGTTATGTTGCTATAGGTCGCGTTTTACTGTGGATGTAGATATTTTTGTACCGGTTTCGTCCAGCATCTTCGCAAGGTCCTTTGCTGTTGTTCTGAGATTGATTTGCACTTTTCGCACCAAAGTACGTTCATCTCTGGTCGAGACAAAGTCTCTCCTTCCCGAGCGGTATGACGGCTGCGTGGTCCCATGGTGTTTATACTTGCATACTATTGTTTGTATAGATAAATGTGGTACCTTCAGGCGTTTGGAAATTGCTCCCAAGGATGAACCAGACTTGTGGAGGTCTACTGATTTCTTTTGATTTTCCAATGATGTCAAGCAAAGAGCCACTGAGTTTGAAGGTAGGCCTTGAAATACTTCTGTAGATACACCTCCAATTAACTCAAATTATGTAAATTAGCCTATCAGAAGCTTCTAAAGCCATGACATCATTTTTTGGAATTTTCCAAGCTGTTTAAAGGCACAGTCAACTTAGTGTATGTAAACTTCTGAACCACTGGAATTGTGATACAGGGAAATATAAATTAAATAATATGTCTGGAAACAATTGTTGTAAAAATGACTTGTGTCATGGAGAAGTAGATGGCCTAACCAACTTGCCAAAACTATAGTTTGTAAACAAGAAATTTGTGGAGTGGTTGAAAAACTAGTTTTAATGACTCCAACCTAAGTGCATGTAAACTTCTGACTTCAACTGTACATGTTAAATGAGTAATGTAAGATATGTAAACATTATTAAAGTTGCATTATTTAAAGTGACTAGTGATCCATTTACTAAAATGGCAATGATTTGAGTCTGTATGTAGGCAGCATCCTCTCTGTGTTAGTGATGGCTGTTTAACAGTCTGATGGCCTTGAGATAGAAGCTGTTTTTCAGTCTCTCGGTCCCAACTTTGATGCACTGGTACTGACCTCGCCTTCTGGAGGGTAGCGGGGTAAACAGGCAGTGGCTCGGGTGGTTGTTGTCCTTGATATTTATGGATAGCCTTCCTGTGACATTCGGTGCTGTCGTTGTCCTGGATGCGTTGTGCAGACCGAACCACCTTCTGGAGAGCCTTGCGGTTGAGGTGCAGTTGCCATTCCAGGGGGAGATACAGCCTGACAGGATGCTCTGAATTGTGCATCTGTAAAATTTTGTCAGAGTTTTACGTGACAAGCCAAATTTCTTCAGCCTCCTGAGGTTGAAGAGGCGTTATTGCGCCTTCTTCACCACAATATCTGTGTGGGTGGACCATTTCAGTTTGTCTGGGATGTGTACGCCAAGGAACTTAATACTTTCCACCTTCTCCACTACTGTCCCGTCGATGTGGATAGGGGAGTGCTCTCTCTGCTGTTACCTGAAGTCCACGATCATCTCCTTTGATTTTTTTTTCGGACACCACACTCCGAGTGCCCTCACCTCCTCCCTGTTGTGTCATCTGCAAACTTAATAACTGAGTTGGAGGCGTAAATGGCCTTGCAGTCATGGGTGAACAGGGAGTACAAGAAAGGGCTGAGCACACACCCTTGTGGGGCCCCAGTGTTGTGTATCAGAGAAGTAGAGATGTTGTTTCCTAGCATGTGTGGAAAGCAGACTGGGATGGGGAGATATTGAATATGTTTGTAAACACACCAGCCAGCTGGTCTGTACACGCTCTGAGGACGCGGCGAGGGATACCATCTGGGCCAGCAGCCTTGCGAGGGTTAACATATTTAAATTTCTTAGAGAGGGATGCCCGCAGTCCTTGTCGCGTCTGTGGCACTGTATTATCCTCGAAGCGGGCAAAGAACTTGTTTTGTTTGTCTGGAAGCAAGACATCGGTGTCCGTGACATGGCTGGTTTTCTTTTAGTAGTCCGTAATTGCCTGTAGACCCTGCCACGTACGTCTCATGTTTGAGCCATTGAATTGCGACTCCACTTTTTTTGTTGAATGTGGTGGTTCAGCTTACAGTTTTGCGTGAATGCAGCCATCTATCCACGGTTTCTGGTTAGGGTAGGTTTTAATAGTCACATTGGGTACAACATCTCCAATGCACTTCCTTATAAACTCACAGAGTCAGCGTATAAATCGATGTTGTTCTCTGAGGCTGCCCGGAACATTTCCCAGTACACATGATCAAAACAATCTCGAAGCATAGATTCCGATTGGTCAGACCGGCGTTGTATGGCTCTAGTCACGGGTACATCCGATAGGAGCAAAATAGAGTCGTGGTCGGATTTGCCGAAGGGAGGGCGGGGGAAGGAGGGCCCTGTATGCATCGCAGAAGTGCAGTGGGCCAGTGTATTGCCCGCGCGAGTGCTGCAATAAATATGTTGATAGAATTTAGGTAGTCTTGTTCTCAAATTTGCTTTGCTAAAATCCCTTGCTACAATAAATGCAGCCTCAGGATGTATGGTTTCCAGTTTACATGGAGTCAAGTGACGTTCCTTGAGGGCCGTCATGGTATCTACATGAGGGGGAATATGCAGCTGTGACGATAACCAACAAGAATTCTCTTGGGAGATAATATGGTCGGCATTTGGTTGTAAGGAATTCTAGGTCAGGTGAACAGAAGGACTTGAGTTCCTGTATGTTTTTATGATTACACCATGAGCTGTTCATCATGAAGCATACACCCCTGCCCTTCTTCTTCCCAGAGAGAAGTTTATTTCTGTTGGTGCAATGCATGAAGAAACCCTGTGGCTGTGCTGACTCCGACAACATATCCAGAGAGAGCCATGCATCCGCGGAACAGAGAATGTTACAATCTCTGATGTCTCTCTGGAAGGCAACCCATGCCCTAATTCCATCCACATTGCTGTCTAGAGACTGGACATTGGCGAGCAATATACTCATAAGCGGTGTGTGGTGTGCACTCCTTTGAAGTCTGACCAGGAGGCCAATCCGTCTACCTCTTCAGCGGCAACGTTGCGTTGGGTCGGCCTCAGGGATTAGATCCAATGTCCTGGGTGGTGGTCCGAAAATGTAAGGATCCCCTTAGGGAAAGTCGTAATGTTGGTAAGTTGATGTCGCTCTTATATCCAATAGTTCTTCCCGGCTGTATGTAATAACACTTTTCTGGGCTAACAATGTAAGAAATAATACATGAAAAAAACTAAATACTGCATAGTTTCCTAAGTACTCGAAGCGAGGCGACCATCTCTATCGGTGCCATCTTAAATTAAATACAACCCATATTTATGTTTATTTATTTTCCCTTTTGTACTTTATCTATTTGCGCTTTGCTACAACACTGTATACAGACAAATTTCTTTATTCTTTTGGAACTTTTGTTCATGATCTATTACACTTGTTTGGCAATGTAAACATATGTTTCCCATGCCAATAAAACCCTTTGAATTGAATTTAGAGAGAGAAAGAGACTGAGTTAGTGAGTGTGATAGCGGGAAAGATAGAGAGAGAGAGAAACAAAGAGAGTGAGAGAGAGAGAGAAACAGAGAGAGAAACAGAGAGAGAGAGAGAGAGAGAGACAGAGAGAGAGAATGAGTTGGTGAGTGAGAGAATGGATGACAAAGAGGCACCACCGTCGCAAAGTCAACTGTACTTCATCCCCTGCTGTTACTGGTCATTTCCCTGAGTCACCTGTGCTTTATCACACACATCGCTGCAGCTACCCTCTGTGGTCACTCCCAAAGCCACGCCCACACCCATGCAAATAGACACAGGTATCACACTGCGGTTCAAGCGGTTTACATGCCCCCCTCCTTTGTTCTATCGCTCTCATGCTAAGAGACATTATCCCCCCCCTGGCAAGGTGAACACTATGCTGATATAAGGACGTTTGTAACAGGGAGTGTGAAAAATAGAGAGCGAGAGAGGGGAAAGAGAGGGACAGAGGGGAGAGAGAGGGAGTGAGAGGGAGGGAGAATAGAATGGGGAAACAAAGTCTCTAATTTTAGTAGCATGGAGAGGAGATACTAGGGCTGATGCGGTGACCATATTACCGCCACATCGGCAGTCATGAGTCATGACCGCACTAAAATTCTAAGTGACCGTTGAGTCACGGTAATCTCCTTTAATTCACTCTGGACACGTGTTAGTTGTCACGAACCTCGCTGAAGAGGGTGCCTCTTCCTGTTCGGGCGGGGCTCGGCGGTCGTCGTCATCGGCCTGTTAGCTGCCACCGATTCCTTTTCCGTTTGTGTTGGTTAGTGGTTAATTGGGTACACCTGTTTTGTATTAGGGTTTGTTTGTAGGGTATTTAAGGGCACTAGGCCTGCTGGGTATTTTGTGCGGGCTTGTTTTTTGTTACTCTGTGTTTGATGGTGTGATTTGTTTTCTTATCTTTATTCTCTGGTCTGTTTTGTCCTGTTGTTTTGGACTGGCAACCTATATATGCCCTGTGTGTTGGCGTGATCATTTTCGGTTGCACCGGTGTAATAAATTTGATAAACGACAGACCCCTGCTCTCTGCGCCTGATTCCATCCACCACTCATAGTTATTCGTAACATTAGTAGTACCCAACTTGCTAATGTTCATCATGTACTAATGGTCTGGTAGTCAGGGCACTATTGTCCCTCTAACCCAGGCATTTCCAGTCCTCAAGGGCCTGATTGGTGTCGCAGTTTTTCCTCAGCCCCAGCTAACACAGCTGACTCCAACAATCACCTATTCACGATCTTCAGTTGAGAATGCAGTTTGATTAATCAGATGTGTTTGCTTGGGATGGAGAAAAAAATGTGACACCAATCAGGCCCTCGAGGACTGGAGTTGACCACCCCTGGTCTAACCTCTCTGACATCAATGCAAAAGCGATTGAAAATCACATCAAACACTTATCATCAAAACAGTATGTCCTTTTAAAACCCACCTCACTGGGATTGATCAATCAGAAGAAAGAAGTTCAACAACAGGTTGAAACTGAGTGGAAAACATATATACACGCTACCGTTAACTTAGTGGTCACTTCGAAATGTCATTGTTTTTGAAAGAAAAGCAAATTTTTTGTCCATTAAAATAACATCAAATTGATCAGAAATACAGTGTAAGGTTGTAAATGACTATTGTTGCTGGAAACGGCTGATTTTTTATGGAATATCTCGATCGGAATACAGAGGCCCATTATCAGCAACCATCACTCTGTATGCTCTCGTTGGCTGGCCCTCGCTTCATATCCGTAACCAAACCCACTGGCTCCAGGTCATCTATAAGTCTTTGCTAGGTAAAGCCCCGCCTTATCACTGCTCACTGGTCACCATAGCAGCACCCAGCCGTAGCACGTGCTCCAGCTGGTTTATCTCACTGGTCATCCCCAAAGCCAACACCTCATTTGGCCGCCTTCTTTCCTTCCAGTTCTCTGCTGCCAATGACTGGAACGAATTGCAAAAATCACTGAAGCTGGAGGCGCATATCTCCCTCACTAACTTTAAGTATCAGCTGTCAGAGCAGTTTACTGATCATTGCACCTGTACATAGCCCATCTGTAAATAGCCCACCAAACGACATCATCCCCCTATTGTTTTTTTTGTTTGTTGCTCAATTGCACCCCAGTGTCTCTGCTTGCAAATTAATCTTCTGCACATCTATCACTCCAGTGTTTAATTGTTAAATGGTAATTATTTTGCCACTATGGCCTATTTATTGCCATACCTCCCTAATCTTACTACATTTGCACACACTGTATATAAACATTTCATTATGTTATTGACTGTACGTTTGTTTATCCCATGTGTAACTCTGTGTTGCTTGTGTCACACTGCTTTGCTCTATCTTGACCAGGTCGCAGTTGTAAATGAGAACTTGTTCTCAACTGGCCTACCTGGTTAAATAAAGGTGAAATTAAAAAACTTTTAAAAAAAATTAAAGTTGCCAAACATCTCTAAAACTAGCGTATAGGATTTGTTTCAAATGAACACTTTTATGCTCAACACAGCATTTCCATATGCACACTCGCTCTGGAATGGGAAAAATATCATTTCTATTTTAAGGTAAATTATATTTCAAACTATAAAATCATATAATGTAAAAGAATGCCATTGGACTTATAAGCATATATTGTCTACTAAATGAACAAGCCTACATCCTCTGACATGGCATATAGCCCGATAGCATACAGTATGCCAACTCACATTCTGTTCTTCTGAAATACATGTTCTTCATATCATGTTTATTTTTACTTGACTAAAATATACAGTAGATTTATTGTGATGGTGTACATTAAATTGATTTTTTAAATGTAGATGTTCCAAAGGCGCACATCAGTGCTTTGTATGTGGCTTGAATGAATAGAGGCCTGGAGATGATAAACATGTTTATGTTAATTACGGTCTATGACCATGAGACCAGCAATCTTTTGCATGACCATAACCGGCTGAAAAAATGTCATGACCGCCACAGCCCTAGGAGAGACTCTCCATTGCATCCCAAATGGAACCCTATTCACTATATAGTGCACTACTTTTGACCAGGACACATTGGACTCTAGCCCAAAATAGTGCACTTTATAGGGAATAGGGTGCCATTTGCCATGCATGCCCAGGCGTTCTGGCAGGCTAGGGGAGGTGTTTTTATCTTGGACAGAGAGACAGGTGTGAAAGGGACATGTGTGAGGCTGATTGGTCCCCAGGAGGGTTTGGTTTAATGTGGCCACTATCATAGCTGCTGGACGGCACATTAATCAAGCATGGCCCTGGAGGAGAGCTAAGACGGTGACAGGGACACTTCATCCTGACACAGGACACAGGACACAGGACAGCCAAATACTGACATGACAGACTCACACTCTGCCCATCTTCTGTTCTGTTCCCTTCTCTCCTCAACACCCACTGCCATATCCTTCCTCACTCCTCTCCACTCTTCCTTGGTATGGGGTGATTGATTGATTGATTGATTGATTGATTGATTCAGGTCCGTCATGCCTGAGATAATTTGGGGACAGAGTAAGGACGCTGTTAAGTGAACAAGCTGAGGTCAGCCCAGGCAAGACAGGGGAAATAGGGATTTAGGACCGGGATTGAAAGGAACAGGATGTTAACCATGAAGCCCCAATGTGTTACAGACAGTACCAAGTGCCTGTGTGAGTTAAGTGATAATGCCCGGGAAGCCGGTGTTTGGAAAACATATTGGCATGGGAGTTGTTAGGCACAAGACGATGTCGAGGGCCGGCACACTGTCCCAATATATCCTCCAAACACCGGCTTCGAGGGCATTATCACTTTTACACAACGGGTTACCAACATATTCAAATAAGGATTGACATATTTGAATGAAAAACTTTATTTTGATGAATTTATTCGTACTATGTAATCCTTTCATGAGATATAGTCTGACACGTCTAGGATTGCTACCCAAGCCGGCTGGTCATTCATTCTAATGGTTACAGTAGGTTGCCTGAGACGCGACCCAGTCGTGAAGTCTTTTTGTTCTATATCTATTGGCACGACCCAGTCATTCGTTCATAATTTTCCGTTGCCTTGCTTGCTGGCAAGATTGTTATCTCTTGCTTGCTAGGTAGCCAACTATGGCTAACACAGTCATGTCAAACAGTGCATCCAGAATAACAGTAAAGTAGCTGCATTTGCACTTGTTTAAGCAGTTTTCGAATTACATTTATTTGGATACTCCCATAACAATGAACTAATGATGTGCGATTTCACCTGTCATAGAAAATGTGCTCTCTTGTCAGGACATTGTTCAAAGGAGCTACCCAACTACACAGCTAACACAATCATTTCAAACTGAAGTTGGAAAGCCAGCAAACTAGCTGCATTTTGTTTCGTTTGACCTGTTTTCTATTGACATTTCTTTGTATATATCCATAAAAATTATGCTGATTCATGATTTTGAATTGTTGAGAAAAGATGTCACTCGTCCAGTCACGTTAATTCTCAATGGGACAGTGGAGATTGAATTTCAATATTGAAACAATGTTGCAAATGTTGGAGAAAAAGACAGCAAGTTCTATACAAATGGGGATATATTGATCCTCTCCGTGACAATCAGAAGCTAAACTGCATACAATAATATTCGAGGATCTTTTCTCTTCTTGAAAAGATGAAAAGTAAATATGTTTGTTTAACCTGTTGCGACGAGCAATCCCGTATCTGGGATCTTAAGTATAGCCTCAAGCTCATTAGGATAACGCAACGTTAACTATTCATGAAAATCGCAAATGAAATGAAATAAATATATTGGCTCTCAAGCTTATTTTGTTAACTTGTTGGGGACTAGGGTTCCAATTTTGGAACACCCCCCACACACGTTCAGCTGGAAGGTGGCGCATGGAACGCAAAAATATTCCTAAAAATATTTAACCTCCATACATTAACAAGTCCAATGGCTCAAATGAAAGATAAACACCTTGTTTATCCACCCAGCGAGTCAGATTTCTAAAATGTTTTACGGCGAAAACATAGCACATATTTATGTCAAACCACCACCGAAGACACGGCTAATTTGCATAGCCAAGTTGAAAAACATATGCAATCAACAAACACAGGATTAAAAGAAAAATAATGCACTAACCTTTTGAAATCTTCATCAGATGACAGTAATATAACATGTTACACAGTACATTTATGTTTTTTTCAATAATATGCTATATATATCCATAAATCTCTGTTTACAATGATGCATCGTTCAAAAAATGCTACTCAAATGTCCTGAGAAATGACGATAGCTCCGGCAGATAACGTCAGCTAACAAGGAATACACATCATAAACTTTGACTAAATATGCATGTTCTACATATATATAGTTAGATACACTTCTTCTGAATGCAATCGCTATGTTACATTTATTTTTAACGTTACAGGTTTCGTTCACTAGGCTATACTATGAGTCAGCGCTCAAAAAGTAGCATTATGGCTCCTCTATCTTGGAGTCCACATAAACCCAAATTTACCACATAAATATTCCCTTACCTTTGCTGTTCTTCCATCAGAAGACCTGGAAGGAATTATACTTACCAAAAACAGCGTTTAGTTTTGCAGTCTGTGTCTTTCGGTTCTCAAAAACGACACATTTCGGTTGAAATGTAGCCAAAAGTCAAGTGGATGCGCACCAAAACGTCGAACTTACATATTATAAGTCGATTAAACTTGTCAAACTAACTTCATAATCAAGCTTTAACATGTTATAAAGGTGTACAGCAATCGTGAGGACGAACAGAAACACAGGCACCGTTTAATCGATCTTGGAAAAAAGACAGGACTTGAGCAGAGCGCGCATAAAAGTGACCTGTTTTTTCGCGTGACCGAAAGGTTTCGGCCAGCCAAAACTCTCGTGAGCGCGCGATTCTCACAATGAGAAGCCCCATTGAAAGCTGAGATCGCGCTGAAGACAGAGAGACTGTTCCCAGACCTGTATCTGCTTGGGAAGGGTGGGGGCGATGACATCAAAGTTGGGCCAACTTTTCTGATGACAAGAGAGAGTTTGGGAGAATGACTGCCCTGAGAGTTCTGCTTTACATACAGACATAATTTAAACGGTTTTAGAAACTTTAGAGTGTTTTCTATTCAATCATATTTTTGCATATATATTTGCATATATTAGCAAATTTTGACCAAAAAAAATGGTTTACTATGGGCACGCAATTACTCCAGCGGGGGCAGTAGACAGCCCTATCCCCATGAGGTTCAACACTGTCATCTCAGATTTTCAAAATATGCTTTTCAACCATAGCAAAACAAGCATTTGTGTAAGAGTATTGATAGCTAGCATAGCATTAAGCCTAGCATTCAGCAGGCAACATTTTCACAAAAACAAGAAAAGCATTCAAATAAAATCATTTACTTTTGAAGAACTTCAGATGTTTTCAATTAGGAGACTCTCAGTTAGATAGCAAATTTTCAGTTTTTCCAAAAATATTATTTGTGTAGGAGAAATAGCTCCGTTTTGTTCATCACGTTTGGCTGAGAAGAACCCCTGAAAATTCAGTCATCAAAACGCCAAACTTTTTTCCTAATTAACTCCATAATATCGACAGAAACATGGCAAACGTAGTTTAGAATCAATCCTCAAGGTGTTTTTCACATATCTATTCGATGACAAGTCATTCGTGGCAGTTTGGTTTCTCCTCTAAACCACATAGGAAAATGCATGCAGCTGGAGATTATGCAATAATTTTGATGGGGGACACCAAGTGGACACCTGGTAAATGTAGTCTCTTATGGTCAATCTTCCAATGATATGCCTACAAATACGTCACAATGCTGCAGACCACTTGGGGAAACGACAGAAAGTGTAGGCCCATTCCTTGCGCATTCACAGCCATATAAGGAGACATTGGAACAAAGCGCCTCCAAAATCTGGGGCATTTTCTGTTTGAAATTTCATCTTGGTTTCGCCTGTAGCATCAGTTCTGTGGCACTCACAGATAATATCGTTGCAGATTTGGAAACGTCAGAGTGTTTTCTTTCCAAAGCTGTCAATTATATGCATAGTCAAGCAACTTTTCGTGACAAAATATCTTGTTTTAAACGGGAACGTTTTTCATCCCAAAATTTTAATAGCGCCCCCTAATGCATAACTGGTTAAACCCAGGCAGCTTTTATGGAAGCACTTCTATTGTTGGGTTATACAACGGACGAGTAGCCCTCAGTGGAAGTTTACTGCATCAGTAGAGGCTCTGTCTGGGTGGAAAGGTAACTTTTGAAGTGCCATGCTGTAACGGTTCTCTTGTGGTGTAGGAGAGTTGGACCAAAATGCAGCGTGATGATGATTCATGATATTTTAATGAAGGAAAAAACTATACATGAAGAAACTACAAAATAATGAAATGTGAAAACCGAAACAGCCCTATCTGGTGCAAACACAAAGACAGGAACAATCACCCACGAAACACTCAAAGAATATGGCTGCCTAAATATGGTTCCCAATCAGAGACAACAATAATCACCTGCCTCTGATTAAGAACCACCTCAGGCAACCATAGACTTTCCTAGACAACCCGACTCAGCCACAATCCCAATACCTACTAAAACCCCAATACAAAAACACACCACAAAATAACCCCATTTCACACCCTGGCCTGACCAAATAAAGAAAGAAACTACTAAGACCAAGGCATGACACATGCTTAGATTCATAACGATGTTGTCACGCCCTGGTCGAAGTATTTTGTGTTTTTCTTTATGTATTTGGTCAGGCCAGGGTGTGACTTGGGTTTTTGTATGTGGTGTGTAGCTTAGTGGGATTGTAGCTTAATGGGGTGTTCTAGGAGAGTCTATGGCTGTCTGAAGTGGTTCTCAATCAGAGGTAGGTGTTTATCGTTGTCTCTGATTGGGAACCATATTTAGGCAGCCATATTCTTTGGTTGTATTGTGGGTGATTGTCCTGAGTGTCTTGATGTCCTTGTTTGATGTTAGTTGACACAAGTATAGGCTGTGTTCGGTTTTTGTTTATTGTTTTTGTAGACGGCATCCCCAGCCGCGCCCTCAGAGCATGCGCAGACCAGCTGGCTGGTGTGTTTACGGACATATTCAATCAATCCCTATACCAGTCTGCTGTTCCCACATGCTTCAAGAGGGCCACCATTGTTCCTGTTCCCAAGAAAGCTAAGGTAACTGAGCTAAACGACTACCGCCCCGTAGCACTCACTTCCGTCATCATGAAGTGCTTTGAGAGACTAGTCAAGGACCATATCACCTCCACCCTACCTGACACCCTAGACCCACTCCAATTTGCTTACCGCCCAAATAGGTCCACAGACGATGCAATCTCAACCACACTGCACACTGCCCTAACCTAACCCACCTGGACAAGAGGAATACCTATGTGAGAATGCTGTTCATCGACTACAGCTCGGCATTCAACACCATAGTACCCTCCAAGCTCGTCATCAAGCTCGAGACCCTGGGTCTCGACCCCACCCTGTACAACTGGGTACTGGACTTCCTGACGGGCCGCCCCCAGGTGGTGAGGGTAGGCAACAACATCTCCTCCCCGCTGATCCTCAACACGGGGGCCCCACAAGGGTGCGTTCTGAGCCCTCTCCTGTACTCCCTGTTCACCCACGACTGCGTGACCACGCACGCCTCCAACTCAATCATCAAGTTTGCGGACGACACAACAGTGGTAGGCTTGATTACCAACAACTACGAGACGGCCTACAGGGAGGAGGTGAGGGCCCTCGGAGTGTGGTGTCAGGAAAATAACCTCACACTCAACGTCAACAAAACTAAGGAGATGATTGTGGACTTGATTGTGGACCCCCCTTTCCACATCGATGGAACAGTAGTGGAGAGGGTAGCAAGTTTTAAGTTCCTCGGCATACACATCACAGACAAACTGAATTGGTCCACTCACACCGACAGCGTCGTGAAGAAGGCGCAGCAGCGCCTCTTCAACCTCAGGAGGCTGAAGAAATTCTGCTTGTCACCAAAAGCACTCACAAACTTCTACAGATGCACAATCGAGAGCATCCTGGCGGGCTGTATCATTTAACTATGTCCCTTTGTTTACTTTGTCTACATACTCATCTCATATGTATATACTGTACTCGATACCATCTACTGAATGCTGCTCTGTACCATCACTCATTCATATATCCTTATGTACATATTCTTTATCCCCTTACACTGTGTATAAGACAGTAGTTTTGGAATTGTTAGTTAGATTACTTGTTGGTTATCACTGCATTGTCGGAACTAGAAGCACAAGCATTTCGCTACACTCGCATTAACATCTGCTAACCATGTGTATGTGACAAATAAAATTTGATTTGATTTTTGATTTAGTGTTCGTGTTTACGTTTGTTTAAATAAACATGGATCGCAATCCGACACGCTGCAGTTTGGTCCGACTCTTCTTCACCATATGAAAACCGTGACAGATGTCTAAGATGTAATTATTTTTGTCTCACCTAGAGAGACAGAACGTTCAGGGCATTGGTGATTTTATCAATGTAATCAGATTGAAAATATTAGGTTATGTTATTGACAGGCTATATAGGCTATATAATCAGGCTATATAATCAGTTCACTAACCAGATGTGTTAAAAATGGTTTAATATCAAATCAAACAAACTGTCAGATGTGCCGAATACAACAAGTGTTGCTTGTTTACTTACAAGCCCTTAATCAACAGTGCAGTTCAAGACGTTAAGAAAATATTTACCAAGTAGACAAAAATAAAAAGTAACACAATAAGAATAACAATAACGAGGCTATATACAGGAGGCACCGGTACAGAGTCAGTGTGCGGGGTTAGTCGAGGTAATTTTGTACATGTAGGTGGGGGTGAAGTTACTATGCATAGATAATAAACAGTGATTTGCAGCACTGTACAAAAGGGGGGATCAATGTAAAATGTCCGGTGGCGATTTTATTAATTGTTCATCCGTATTATGGCTTGAGGAGCCTTTTGGTCCTAGACTTGGCGCTCCGGTACCGCTTGCCATGCGGTAGCAGAGAAAACAATCTATAATTTGGGTGACTATAGGTCCTGGATGGCTGGAAGCTTGGCCCCAGTGATGTACTGGGCCGTTCGCACTACCCTCTGCAGCGGCTTACGGTCAGATGCCGAACAGTTTCCATACAAGGCTGTGATGCAACCGGTCAGGGTGCTCTTGATGGTGCAGCTGTAGAATCTTTTGAGGATCTGAGGACCCATGACAAATCTTTTCAGTCTTCTGAGGGGGAATAGGTTTTGACGTGGCCTCTTCATGACTGTCTTGGTGTGCTTAGACCATGTTAGTTTGTTGGTGATGTTGGCACCAAGGAACTTGAAGCTCTCAACCTGATCCTCTGCAGCCCCGTCAATGAGAATGGGGGCGTGCTCGGTCCTCTTTATTCTCTAGTCCACAATCATCTCCTTTGTCTTCATCACGTTGAGGTCGAGGTTGTTGTCCTGGCACCACACGGCCAGGTCTCTGACCCCCTCCCTGTAGGCTGTCTCGTTGTTGTCGGTGATCAGGCCTACCACTGTTGTGTCGTTGGCAAACTTCATGATGGTGTTGGAGATGTACTTGGCCATGCAGTCATGAGTGACCAGGGAGCACATGGGGGGACTGAGCACGTACCCCTGAGGGCCCCTGTGTTGTGTTCTTACCTACCCTCACCACCTAGGGGCAGCCCGTATCGATAAGCTTTGATGGCACTATGGTGTTGAATGCTGAGCTGTTTTCAATGAATAGCACTCTCACAAAAGGTGGCGTGCCAGTGCACGGTGGTGTTGGTATGGTGTTGTGGACCTTTACAGCAAAAAAAACTACATTTAAAATGCAAAATAGGAAAAGAGGGGCATGAGTCACCCACCAAGTCTACTTTTTCCATGGATATTTTTTGCTGCTCTTGACTGATTCAAGCAGTCCTTTGTCCTTTTGCACAGCCATTTACATTACATTTACATTTAAGTCATTTAGCAGACGCTCTTATCCAGAGCGACTTATCCAGAGCGACTTACAAATTGGTGCATTCACCAGCCAAAGAGAATTCCTTACACGACAGGGCAACCACCACCTGTTCCAGGTCAGTGAAGGAGAGCTCCTCATAGAGGCCGATTGGTTTCAGTTTCACTATTCTGATGAGAAATCAAATCACTTGTCAATGTATGTAATGACAGTGTCGTAGAACTTCAATGTCCTGTTGCTGGACCTTTGTGCTGACAATTGTTTGTTCATCAGCTGCTTGGTCTAGTATCCAAAAAAGGTGTCCTGTTTCCACTGAAGTATCTTCATTTTGAACTCTTGGACTTCCTCGTAAACATCTGTGATGCTGAGCGTTGTTTCCTCCAGCTTTTTTACGAGTTGTTCAAAAACCCACCGCACGTTGTGGAAAAAGCACAGATAATCTCAGCAGCTTCTGTTTTTTCTTCATACTCAAAAATACTCTTCAGTGCCACAGGACAGGTCTCCCCAAGGGACCTGAAGTATGAGGTAAGAGCTGGCCAACTTTGCAGGAGATAATCGACAGCTGGATGAAGAGAGCGCTATCGTGTGCAAACGTCACAGAATTTTACGCCACTCAATGTCAACAAAGGTAAAAAATGCACGCAGTTCCTCTCTACAGGAATCAGATACTGAGAAGTGGCTGTAGGTCTTTAAAACAATTGTCTCAATATCCACTGACAGCTGATCGCAGGCGTGCTTGCAGGCATTATGAGCTATGTGAGTTGGGCAATTAGCTTTCAGAATGTGATTGTTGGCACTGCTCAATAACTGCTGAACGGAGTGGTGTTTTCCAGTTATCTGCTGCATAGGCTGCGATGTCAAAACATTTTTTTAAATTTAAGAACTAATTCTTATTTACTAATATCCAGTTCATGCTTTTCCAGACAGTTCATCAGAGCTTGATGGATGCCATTTGCAGTTTCACCACTGTCTTCATAAAAGTCTAGTAACTTGCATTGCACTTCATCAGACATAGAGAAATATCTCACGCACACTCAAAACATTTTTCTATTTCCCTTGTTTGAGGCATCACTGGCAACTGAGAAATACACGGGCACCTTCGGTCGGGGACAGATCATCCAAAATGTCCCCCACAGTCTTTGGTCTTAAAACATTCATTGTAACCATCTCAGCTTTCGTTCTTCCGAAGTGCATCTTCTTCACAACATTTGAGTCATGAAACAAAGCACCATTGAGCTTAACAAAACAGTCCATGTTTAACCGTATGGTACACATACGAGGCTTCACATTCTGCGATTTTTTCATTTTCTGCAGTAGACATCACGAAGAATGCACCGATATTGCTAGCACCTTTATCTAGCATGGCCTTCCTGTGGATGCATGCTGAGTTAGGTCATTCTCCCCTCTATGGCGAGAATTCCCGAAGGCATAAAGTACAGAAAGCTTTTGTCGAGTCACCACGTCGGGCTTAACCCACATCTTTTTTGCTTCCCATTGTGCAGCTACTAACAGTCTTTTCTTTTTTGCACATTTATCCATATTTCCTTGATATGCCAAACCGACCGAACAACAGAAATAACTTTGCAGGAATTGGATGCGCTGTACTGTAATTGGATGAATATACGGCAAGGCGGGTCCCGTATGGGACAATCCAATTTAGCCCAATATAAGGAACATTCCGGCTAATATGGGACAGTTGGCAACCCTAAGTGCAATAGAGATTGCATCATCTGTGGATATGTTGCGGTGGTATGTAAATTGGAGTGGGTTTAGGGTTTCTGGGATAATGGTGTTGATGTGAGCCATGACCAGCCTTTCAAAGCACTTCATAGCTACAGACGTGAGTGCTACGGGTTGGTAGTCATTTAGGCAGGTTACCTGAGTGTTCTTGGGCACGGGCTCTATGGTGTTCTGCTTAAAACATGAATATTTATTGCTTAAAACATGAATATTTATTTATTAAAAAGCTGAAATTATAAAAGATACACACAGACAAAACACATTATAGGCTATTGATTAGAACTTAGTATAACGGGCCAACACACTATGACGCGTGTTACCCACAATGGGAATTTCAGAAGAGAGAGAAAAAGGAGTACACAAGAGAAATATACATTTGGGGGAATTTGTCAGCTATGTTATTCTAACCCTAGCCTTGCCTCAAACTGCCGCCCTCATGGGTCAGAATATATAATGATGTAATGACTGTGGTGATGATCTCCGGAGATTCTCTGCGTGGACAGTTCCGCTGTTCGATGACGCAGTTCTCCTGTGCACCTCCCTGCTCGTCCTCCCGGTGTCAATGTCCCTTTTGGCGTAGGAGTCTGTTCCCTCACCCTTTGCTCTGGAAGGGGTCTTCTGAGGACAGACAGCTCTGTAGCTCAGAGCTCACAGCATAAGAATGAAACCCTTTACATACCACCATTCGATGGGAGATGGAGGCTACGTGATTCGACTTGAATTCACCTGCTTAGACACAGCTACTCATCCGTAGCTTGGGTAGAAAAGGATTTCTTTCTCCTCAAACTTGCGTTCTGTGTTGTGACTTTTCAGACCCTGCTGCAGCTGGGGTCACATAGTCTTGTCGTAAATTCTATACGCACAGGTTTTATACCCTTGGGTCAGAAGTGGGCGTAACCGCCTTTAGGGCAATTCTCTATGCGTACCAAGTTAATGAGGCAAGGCTAGATACTCAAATCCCATTTTAGACAACTTAACATTTCATCTTCCCCAAAACATTCTTTGATTTGGATATTTTCCATACAACATACAATGTGTAAACAAACATATTAGGAAAACCCTTCATGTTACAATGTTTTCGTAATAACGTCATCTATTAACCTTTAATAACAGAACGACATACATTTTCATAGTCCCTCTATCGTCATGACCACCATTGTTCCAAAGTCCCTTTATTTCATGATTAATGTTCTAAGGCTGGTTCTTCATAGTGACAGGACAAAGGAATTTGTCTGTGGCCTGAGATTTACAAGGAGCGTGGGGTCATAAAACCCCAACATCTTCAGACTCGTAGATCTCTCCTCCTCTGTTGGTGTTGAGAGATAATCTGTAGGGTTGTGGTCTCCTGTAACCTGACCTGATCAAGACAGCCATGACATGTCCTAGTTCAGCCACGTCTCCGTGAAGCATAGCATATTACAGTTTTGAATGTCCCGTTGGTAGTTTAAGCTCCCGCGTAGATCTATTTTAATGTCCAAATATTGCACGTTTGCTAGCAGAATGGAAGGAAGTGGTGGTTTATTTGATTCCCTACGAATTCTCAGAAGGGAGCCCGTCCTCCAGACCCTTTTTCCCCACCTCCTCATGCAAATCATAGGGATCTTGGCCTGTTCCAGAGAAAGTACATCGTTCGCGTCGGCCGCGTTAAAGGAAAAATAGGATTCTGCCAGTCCATGGAGTATTCGCAGTCCTGATGTCCAGAAGTTATTTTCAGTAATAAGGGAAGGTACCGGCAACATTATATACAAAATAATTAAAGAGATAGATTACAAACAACGCAAATAAAAACAAACAAACACAATCGGTTGGGGAAATAAATATAATAAACTTGGCAAAAAAAGAAACGTCCCTTTTTTAGGACCCCGTTTTTCAAAGATTGCTACATACGCCTCTAGGAAGAGGGAACGCAACACCCTGCTACGTACGCCTCTAGGAAGAGGAAACGCAACACCCTGCTACGTACGCCTCTAGGAAGAGGGAACGCAACACCCTGCTACAACTCAACTCCCTGTGGTGTGAAAGAGGTATGGGACTGTAGGTGCGAGTAAGGATGACAAAGGCAGTGAATTTACCATTTACAGGAAATTTATTGATTCCTTCACACGGTAAATTTGGGGAAAAGGGGTTGAACGGAACCAAAGAAAATAAATTAAATGTCAAAGCCCCCCTCTCCTACCACCACCTGGTGCGCTAGCCATAATACAGGGAGTGGTCTGCCCAGGTCTTACCTAGTGTGCATATACAGTAAATACGTTTGTATACCCGCAGGCCACTGCCTAAGCACTGCCTAAGCACTCCCTAGGTGCCTTCCCCTTCCACCCTGGGAACAAATGAAAGAAAATATTACAAACAATTTCACAATTAAAAAACAGGACATCAAATAACTGACATAGTACATACCAAATCTCTTTCTGGGAAACAACCAACGTGATATAACCCTCACTTAGGACACTAAACTTAGGACACTAAAGAGGCCTTTCTACTGACTCTGAAAACACCAAAAGAAAGATGCCCAGGGTCCCTGCTCATCTGCATGAACATGCCTTAGGCATGCTGTAACGAGGCATGAGGACTGCAGATGTGGCCAGGGCAGTAAATTACAATGTCCGTACTATGAGACGCCTAAGACAGCACTACAGGGAGACAGGACAGACAGCTGATCGTCCTCGCAGTGGCAGAACACATGTAACAACATCTGCACAGGATCGGTACATCCTAACTTCACACCTGCGAGACAGGTACAGGATGGCAACAACAACTGCCCAGGTTACACCAGGAACGAATAATCCCTCCATCAGTGCTCAGACTGTCCGTAATAGGCTGAAAGAGGCTGGACTGAAGGGTTGTACACCTGTAGTAATGCAGGTCCTCACCAGACATCACCCGGCAACGACGTTGCCCACGGGCACAAACCCACCGTCACTGGAGCATACAAGAGTGGCAAAAAGGGATCTTCACTGATGAGTCATGGTTTTGTCTCACAAGGGGTGATGGTCCGATTCACGTTTATCGTTGAAGGAATGAGAGTTACACCGAGGCGTGTACTCTGGAGCGGGATCGATTTGGAGGTGGAGGGTCCGTCATGGTCTTGGGCGGTGTGTCACAGCATCATCGGACTGAGCTTGTTGTCATTGCAGGCAATCTCAATGCTGTGCGTTACAGGGAAGACATCCTCATGTGGTACCCTTCCTGCAGGCTCATCCTGACATGACCCTCCAGTATGACAATGCCACCAGCCATACTGCTCGTTCTGTGCGAGATTTCCTGCAAGACAGGAATGTCAGTGTTCTGCCATGGACAACGAATAGCCCGGATCTCAATCCCATTGAGCACGTTTGGGACCTGTTGTATCTGAGGGTGAGGGCTAGGGCCATTCCCCCCAGAAATGTCTGGGAACTTGCATTTAAAAAAATATATATATATTTATTAAACCTTTATTTAACCAGGAAGGACTCATTGAGATGTAAAATCTCTTTTTCAAGAGCGTCCTGGCCAAGATAGACAGCCCAAGTCATTACAAAAATTACAGACAAACAACATGAAAAACTACAAGTAATCTATTAAAAACCATAGAATTCACAAGAGAATAACAAAATTGAAAACAGCTAATTCATCTCTCTGGTATATTTGGGACGGTAGCATCCCACCTGGCCAACATCCAGTGAAAATGCAGATCGCCAAATTCAAATAAATTACTTTAAATATTATTTGATGAAATCACACATTCAATATACCAAATTAAAGCAACACTTGTTGTGAATCCAGCCAACGTGTCAGATTTCAAAAGTTCTTTACGGCGAAAGCTAATGATGCTATTATCTGTGGTTAGCACCCCAGTAAACAAAGAGAGAAAAGCATATTTCAACCGTGCAGGCGCGACACAAAACACAGAAATAAAAATATAATTCATGCCTTACCTTTGATGAGATTCTTCTGTTGGCACTCCAATATGTCCCATAAACATCACAAATGGTCCTTTTGTTTGACTAATTCCGTCGATATATATATATATATCCGAAATTAAAATGTATTTGGGGTGTTTGATCCAGAAAAACACTGTTTCCAACTTGCGCAACGTGACTACAAAATATCTCAAAAGTTACCTGTAAGCATTGTCCAAACATTTCAAACTACTTTTGTAATACAACTTTAGGTATTTTGTAACGTAAATAATCAATAAAATTGAAAATGGGATATACTGTGTTCAATACCAGAGGAAAACAAAGTGGAGCGAACTTTCAGGTCATGCGCCTCTAACAAAGAGTACACTTCCCTCGAGCCTCAATCTGAACAATGTTACTTCTTCATTTCTCAAAGGAAAAACCTCAACCAATTTCTAAAGACTGTTGACATCCAGTGGAAGTGAGAGGAACTGCAGGAAAGTCGATTAGAAATCTTGATTCCCAATGAAACTTAATTGAAAAGAGAGTGACCTAAAAAAAAAAAATCTGAACAGTTTGTCCTCGGGGTTTTGCCTGCCAAATAAGTTATGTTATACACTCAGACATGATTCAAACAGTTGTATAAACTTCAGAGTGTTTTCAATCCGAATCTACTAAAACTATGCATATCTTTGCTTCTGGGTCTGAGTAGCAGGCGATTTACTTTGGCCACGCTTTTCATCCGGACATGAAAATACTGCCCCCTGTCCCAAAGAAGTTAAAAACATTGACATGTCAGGAAATCAGTCTCAAGATAATTCATCAATGATTTAAAAATACCAATTGGGACAAGTTCTTCCAGTTTAAAATTATTTTGTAAGGCGTTCCAAGACAATGGCGCAGAGTACATACCAAATTCAGTTTGGATATTTGGAACATTTAGCAGGATAAAGTTTAGCGAATGAAGAGAGTACCCACCACATTTCTGAACAATAAAAATGCCCAAATAAAAAAGTAGTAAACCCAAAATGGCTTTGTAAATTAAGGTATACCAGTGACTGAGCCTACGAGTGACTAGAGAAGGCCAGCCAACCCTGGTATACAAAGTGCAGTGATGCGTAATGGTTTTGCAGTTTATAATAAATAAAGTGCCATGGTGAAGGGTGTCAATTGATCTCAAACACTGAGCGGAATCATTCAAATATAAAATATCCCCATAGTCTAGTAAAGGCATAAATGTAGCTGATACTAGCATCCTTCTGATACTAGCATCCTTCATTTTGTCCCCACGGGGTGAGATCTTGCGTGGAGCCCCATATCGAGGGAGATTATTAGTGGTCTTGTATGTCTTCCATTTCCTAATAATTGCTCCCACAGTTGATTTCTTCAACCCAAGCTGCTTACCTATTGCAGATTCAGTCTTCCCAGCCTGGTGCAGGTCTACAATTTTTTTTCTGGTGTCCTTTGACAGCTCTTTGGTCTTGGCAATAGTGGAGTGTGGAGTGTGACTGTTTGAGGTTGTGGACAGGTGTCTTTTATACTGATAACAAGTTCAAACAGGTGCCATTAATACAGGTAACGAGTGGAGGACAGAGGAGCCTCTTAAAGAAGAAGTTACACGTCTGTGAGAACCAGAAATCTTGCTTGTTTGTAGGTGACCAAATACTTATTTTCCACCATAATTTGCAAATAAATTCATTAAAAATCCTACAATGTGATTTTCTGGATTTTTTTTCTCATTTTGTCTGTCATAGTTGAAGTGTACCTATGATAAAACAATTACAGGCCTCTCTCATATTTTTAAGTTGGAGAACTTGCACAATTGGTGGCTGACTAAATACTTTTTTTGCCCCACTGTATGTGAAACATTTGTCAATATCAAATCAATCAGGATAGATTTTTCTGGGCATTTAAGATTTGGGCGAGTGAGTGAGTTATTCAACTGGGTAAGATTCATAGAATTACAAAACATTTTTAAATCATCAGACACCGGCTTTAACCCACACCAGTTGAGATCACCAATCATTTCACTGTAAAGAAATTGAAACATAAGGTTCATCAAAGAAGAAAATGCCTCCCCGATGGCAGAGGGGGGTCTATAACAGCCAATCACAGTTATAGAGAGCAGAGGGGGGTCTATAACATCAAAACACAGTTATAGAGAGACCCTTTGAAACCTCAATATCCAAAGCAAGAAATTCCAACTGTTTACAAATAGTTTTAGACTTTGCCACACTTATAGCAAATTTGATTTTTACATATATAGCCACACCCCCACCTTTCTTAACTTGATCAGTGCAATTAACATTGCCCTAACCTCAATCCTATAGAAAATTTGTGGAAAGAACTGAAAAAGCATGTGTGAGCAAGGAGGCCTACAAACCTGACTCAGTTACACCAGCTCTGTCAGGAGGAATGGGCCAACATTTATCCAACTTCTTATTATTTTACCTTTATTTAACTAGGCAAGTCAGTTAAGAGCAAATTCTTATTTTCAATGACTGCCTAGGAACAGTGGGTTAACTGCCTGTTCAGGGGCAGAATGACATATTTGTACCTTGTCAGCTCTGGGGTTTGAATTTGCAACCTTTCGGTTACTATTCCAACACTCTAACCACTAGGCTACCCTGCCGCCCCATTGTGGGAAGCTTGTGGAAGGCTACCCGAAACATTTGACCCAAGTTAAACAATTTAAAGGCAATGCTACCAAATACTAATGGAGTGTATGTAAACTTCTGACCCACTGGGAATGTGATGAAAGAAATAAAAGCTGAAATATAAATAATTCTCTCTACTATTATTCTGACATTTCACATTCTTAAAATAAAGTGGTGATTCTAACTGAACTAAGACAGGGAATTTTTACTAGGATTAAATGTCAGGAATTGTGCAAAACTGAGTTTAAATGAATTTGGCTAATGTGTATGTAAACTTCCGACTTCAACTGTAGATTTCTCACTTATGGGTGGCACACATTGGGATATGGAGGCAGGGAATAGGCAGGGTATATGCAAATTAAATACTGTAGTATTTACTATAGTTATAGGTTAGTGTTTTTCCAGAAATTACTTTAGTATTCTACAGTATACTACTACATTCAATAGTTAGTACTACAGATGATCAAGGGATAATACAGTGTGAAGCAGAGGTGGGACCAAGTAGTTGTTTTACAAGTCACAAGTAAGTCTCAAGTCTGAGCCCTCAAGTCCCAAGTGAAGACTGTCATGTATCAAGTCAAGTCTGAAGTCCTAAACTTTGAGTTTTGAGTCCTAAACACGTCATAATGTGCTCTTCACCAAATGTAATACCATTTCAGATTTTTAACTAAAGTAATAGTTAGTATATTACATTTACGCAAATCATGAATGCTTTATTCATGGAAATAAATGGGTAGCCATGAGAAATAGTCGCCCAAATAGTGAGCAACTATCGAGGATCGCTAATGGGGCGCAATCGGGTGATGTAGGCTTGTACACAATTGCCCGACCTTAACACACACACACACTCTCTGTGTGGTTACAGTAGGCTAACGTATGTCAATGGTGTTAGGAACAGCAGTAACATCGGCCAGGATTTAGGCTACCAACTGCCTAGATAGTTGTAGCTCAATTTTGGGTGCAATGATCACGTTCCCGCACTTACTGACTATGTGGAGGCTCATTGATTTAACATTACGTTAGCCTACATGCTATACTAGTAAAGTTATAAATTATA